>NW_015090893.1:9569340-9622049 GCF_001431845.1 Calidris pugnax
GCCCCGCGGGCGAACGCGGCAGGAAATCAGTCGCCCGTTTGGGGAATGAGCGTGGAGGGAAGGGGGTAGAGTCCCCCCGGCGGCGGAGCCTGGCTCGGGCCCGCCGCAGCCCTCAGCCAGGGGCGTTGGGGAAGGGGGGGAGGAGGGGGCGTTGCGGGGCTCCCCTCCCTCGCCGGGGTCTGGCTTCGTCCCCTGTTTCCCGCAGGTTTTCCCCCATTTTTCCTGGTGGCCGGAGGCCGCGGGGCGTTAGGGGTGAGAGCCGAGCGGTGTGTGCCTGGATCCAGGTGGGAAGGAGGGGTGGGGGGGTCGGTTATTCCCTCCTGGAGACCGGCCCTGAGGCATATGGTAATGCTTATGTAAGAAGCAGCCTCTCCAGAGGGTGAAGAACAGAGATTTTTTTTTCTCTCTTTCCTACTTATGTCACATCAGTCGATTTGGGAGACCTTCTGTAGTCATTTAAAATAAGGTATGTGTTGAGAATTTTCCGTTTTTTCCTGTGCTCGGGAGTAGTTTTGTGCACTAAGTACGCCTGTGACAGATGGTCGCTCTTAGAGCCGTTCTTATCTTTTGGTTGCGCTACCTTTTTGGGGGTGTGTGGGGGGGCCTGGTGCATAAATAACGTGATTGGGAGAATAAAATGGAAAAAAAAGCTTTTTTAAATTGTTTTTTGTTTGTTTAATTCATGTAAGTATCAGTAAACGAGGGAGAATAGTAGACATGATAGGTAAAAAATGCCTTTTACTCCTGAAAAAGGAGATTTCTGTAGCATGTTTGACTCATAAATATTAGCCATTTGTGATCTCATTCAAAATACTTTTTTTTTTAAAGTCTGTAGGTGTTGCTGTATTCATTTCTTCTGCAATTTTTAGTACAAGAGTTTCTGTTAACTTGTTCTGTGGGCTTGGGAGTTGGATACGTTTAGTTATATTTGTGTTAGGGGTTTTTGTGTGTGTAATGTACCCCTAGAGATCAAACTTGGGAGGGGAAGAAGGAAATTATTTTTAATTGCTTTCTTTGATCACTTTTGCTTGTAGGTTAATGAAGATAGATTTAAATATTGAAAAGAATATTTTTTTTAAGGTGAGAGCTGTCACCTTTTAAGCTATTGCATCCTGTAACTTTGGTTTCCCTGTAACCTTGGCTTATTTTTGCCAGGTATCTTAATGAGCTGCCTGTGCATGAGAAACTATATCTTTTTGTTTATAGTTAGCAGCTGATTACCATAGTTATTAAAACTGGTTTTTTGATCCAGAATGTCATGAAAGGATTTAATTAAAACTTATTAGCATTAGGAAATAGTTGTCTTTGTGGCCACCATTATGTGGAAGGATCATAAAAAATCTTAGAGGGCAACACAGAGCTGCTGCTCGTCCAAAACGCAGGATTCACCCTGTTCATATCAGCCTTATGAGGAGCTACTGATGTTAGAGCAACCTAATTCTGATGGAGATAGGAGCTGAGGAACATGCGTTGGAAGGATAAGGGGGAATTCCTTCCTTTGGAGATGATGGGAAGAGTATCTCACTGAGGTCCAGCAGCTGGAAGCCTATGGTGCAGATGCAGAAAGGCACATGGTGCCAATAGATGTGAGCGAATGGGTGTGCCGTGGAAAACTGTAAGCCTGCTTAGTGTTTCGTGCTGCACTCCCAAAAACATTTTCTGAGCTGTTTGCTAAACTTGAGTTGATTCCCTCCTCTTCACACAGACATAGGGGTAACTTCTCTTTCGGTCTTCTGGAACTTTTTGTATTTGTCTGGTGATCTACTCTCAGGATCCATTTTTAGCTCCAGGTGCACCTGGCAATGTTTGATGTGGTTATAGAGTGGACAGTTCACTGTCATTTAGTTTTTTAAGTGCATGTTTGTGTCTAGTGCCTTCAGTATGATTCAGACATTTGTGCCAGTTTCCCTGCCTTTACTTTTATAACATTTCCTTTCATTTTAGAGAAGCCCTGCTGCTTTGTAATTAGTTGCATACTTGAAAGGAGTGTTCAGAAGTGGGTACTTCATCTCGTGGAGGTTTGGAAAAATTTTTTGGTTGCGCGTCTTGAGTTTGAACGTGTTTTAAAAGGGACTTTTCTAAGTATTTTCGCCGTATGTTTGATCTTTGTGTCGCACAAGCCTGGTACTGCAGGAAGCTAAGCTGCCTATGTGACAGGCCTGGAAACTGACGCTCTTTATTTACAGGACTCAAATAGCTAAGGCAGCAGCGGCAATGGAAGCTTTATCAATACTGACCTAGAGAGATTTTGAAAGTCTTATTTTATGTTTCAATGTCTAACCAGTCAGGTAACTAGTTCTTGGCATTGCAGGCTTTAAGCATAGATGGTGTCTGTGTCTGAAATGGCTAACAACTAAATGAGCAACTGTGGAGGATAATACATATTTCATCCTGTCATGTAACTTCATCCTGGTAACACATTTGGGTTGCAGGGTATTTTTTGGGTGAGGCTGATGGGGTACGCCAGCTCTACTTGCATGGCCGGTCTTCCTGTGATCCGGCTCTCTGAGGTGGGTTGCCCAGACTGCATCATCTCAGGCTGTCATTAATGCTCTGTGTGCAGATCCTCTGGGTATTCTATCCTCTGCAGAGGCGCTTTGGGATTGCTGCCCAGATTTTCTCAGAATGTGCTGATACAAATGTGGTTAGGCAGGCTGGTAGGTGTAGGCTTGCAAACATGGCTGTGACGGCAAAAAAAAATTGCTGAATAACTAGTTAATAAACCAAACCATGGACAGGAAAGAAACTTTAGAGTCAAAAAAATACCTTGGAGCAGTTCAGTTTGTTATTCAATCTAGATTTTTTTTTCCTGAAGATTTTACTTAAAGATACTATGTTATATTTTTATCTTAATGAAGTAGATGTCTTCCAGGTCCCTAAAGGAACTCAGCAAATCTGTGATCTAAAAACCAAGCAGCCCCTCCCAGTGTGACTGGATTTTAACTGACCATATGCAGACAGAGAGCTGATGCTGTAGGAATCCACAGAAAGAATTTTTCTGCACACCTGCTGAATTTGTTAACCTTTGTTAACATGTGTTAGTCCTTGAGTTCGGTTCTCTGTCTTACCTGCTCATTATGAAAAATAAAAGACACAGGATGTTTTACAGCTGCCTATGAATAATACACTTCCTCTGTAACAGAGAGTATACTGGAACTGCTCATAGTGTGTCAATGTACTTCAGAAATAAATCTTTAAAGAAAACTTTTAACTTCACAGCTGTGTGATATGTATCCTCATTTCCTGAATTGATTTTCTTCTCCCCCATGTAATACTCACTAAAATTAATGGAAGTTGGAAACTTAGGGTTTCATTTGTCTTCTATATAGCTAACTGCCTCTAGTTGTATTTGTCCATTTTTAATATGCCCTTAACGTGCATGCATGTCCCCGTGAGTCCCTATGAACAGATAAAAGATTGACCTGATTTGTTTTGCAGTAAAAGTTGTTTTTCGCAAAATATGTTATGTATTTGTTTGGGATTATTAACCTTAGCTGTGCCTCACTTCACAACTGAATGAGCCGTGGGTGAGTAAGAATTTAGGAATTAATTTGTTTTCTAGGTAGAAATAACAGTTCTCCAGCAGCACCACTGTGGCAGCTCTATAGCAATCCATATTGTTAGATCAGATGGGGGAAAAAAAAGAAGAAAACCAATTCATTTATTCTTGTTAGCAAGATCAAGTAGTCTGTCTTCCAACTGACTCTCTCTAAACCTTTAAATTGAAGGCTAAATACTCTGTGGTTATTATTTGGAATTACCGAACTACTCTAGTGAGCTACCAAAACTGAGTATTGTTCGAAATGCTGGCTGGATCCTAATGACGGTTACTGTACACAACTGTGGTGTTTCACTGCTCTATTAGTACACTCGCTATGCTCATTCTATCTGCCTTTCTCAGCAGAAATTTTTGAGTGCTGTCCTCGTTAGCCAACACTGAACTCGGCCTCATTTAAATTGTATGGGCCCAAGACATCTTTTGCTTTCCTTGCTGCTGACGGCATGGGAAAGGGCTGTTTTGATGGATCGGTGACTCACGCACTCTCTGGAGTTCTAGGGGTTTTTTCCCTACAGGCTCACACAGGGAAATTCTTGTCTAAATGCGTATCATGCATATCTGATAAACCTTTTCATTCTGTTCCTTCCCTTTTCGTCTCTTTGTTTTCTCCTTCCCAAACTAATGATATAAAGATCTAAGTCTCTGAAGTAAGGGATTCTTCTGTACTTCACATTCTTTTTGCTCCCAAGAACAGGATAGGCACATGTAAGGGAGGATTTCTGGAGAGTGTGTGAATGCAACCCAGCTGATGTATCTTATTTTAATTGTTGAACTGTGATGTTGAACTTTTCTATAGTTACTGATAGGAATTGCATATTTTGGTTTGGGTTTGGATGTTTTGTGGTTTTTTGGCTTTTTTTTTTTTCTGTCTTCAAGATCTATCTAGCAAAGTTTACCTATAGGAAATTAAAAGCTTCTCCTGGTCATGTTTTTAGTTTCAGAATGTGTCATTGAAAAACAATTTGAAGTGGAAATAGACTAGGGATTAACCTGCTTCATCATGGGGAAAAAAATTGAAAAAAAACCCATCATCATGGGAAAAAAATCTGCTAATGGATATACCTAAAGTAACTAGAATTTTGTAGATGTAAGGAACAGAAGTTGAAATTGGCTGTTTTGGTTTCTTGTCAATCTTTCCAAGTTTTTTAGGTCATAATTCTGTAGGAGAATGAGCATCTTGTTCACAGATGTTAGACTGAATGTTGCAGGATCAAGTCTGGTTTTGAAGTTCTGATCCTGACTGGAATTACTGTATGGCGATTTTTGGTGGCAGTAGTATTAGAGTAACTCTTAAATTTGCAGGTATTCCAGCGTATTTCTGTAACTATTAAGTAACTTTATAATTGAAGCTTTTCTAAGTATAGAAATCCTCCTCTGTTAATGTAATTTGCACTTGCTTGGGTAAATGGATGCAGATTTTGGGTGGCCTCTTGTACTGCTTTAGCAGTGAGTATTTTCTGCCTGTGATGTGATAGATTTATATTTATGTTTGTGCATAAACAACAGTTACATTGATTTAAGTGGCGTAATTCACAGCTGAAATGGTAGAATTTTATCCGATGACAGAACCCCAGAAAGAAAATTCTATTAAAGGGAAAATGTGTTACCTTTGAAGTTTTTTTGAGTTTACTGCTAATCTGTTCTGCTAATGGAACAAACTGGGACAGAACAGTGATAGCCCTTATTCTTTTTTTTTTCAATTGTGTTTTGCTACTTCTGCTGTTTTCTTTGAAGCTCACCAGGAATATGTTTTTGACAAAACAGGTATGTCAGGTGAGGGAGGGATTTTTTAAATATATGGTGTCATTAGAAAACAAAAATGATTCCATGAACATTAATCAGTTAAGATGGGAAACATTTCAAAGGTGGTTTTGGTCAAATAGCATAACTGTACTTGCATTGTGAAGTCTGAAGTTCTCCCCAAAACTGTTCTTTTTTCTTTATCCTGATTTGGAACAGGGAGATGTTTGAAATCATGGGAAAAAAATTTTGAAACACAATTTAGTGGCTTCCCAGTCCTGTTCTTAAGTCCATTTTTTGGCTATGTACAACAGTGACCTATTTTTTTCTAACGTCTGAGCATCCAGCAACTCTTGTCATCATCATTTATCTAAAGGTTTTAGAGGTTTAATGTTGTGGTGGATTTTTTGTTTTGTTTTGTTTTTGTTTGTTTTTACACCAATCAAAATAATGTATTGTGAGAGCTCTTTACAATATAATGAGCTTAGAGCAATGGACTTTGTTGCTTGCCTGTATTACGTTCTGTTAGAACTTGGCAGCAGTTACAACTGAGGCTTTATTTAACACATCCGCATTTCTAGCGGAGTTAATTTTAAAGGGTTTCTTATTAGTGTTGGATGCTTTGTCAGTCAGTGACAGAATGTGCTGCAGAGTTGCAGTGGCTGCTTCTCATAGCCTATCCATTGCCACATAATGTGGTTTTCAAAGTTTGTTTTGCCTTTGTTTTATCACGGTTTGACATTTAGATTCTTTTCTTAGATAATACAAATGCTGCACTTTTGTCTTACATTCTCAAGTATGCGTGTATGAATTTGGGAGGCCAAATTTTTCAGCTTAATTTGGATGTGCTGAACCTAAATTAACTTCTGGTGCAAGGAGAAGTCCATGGAATTCTGCATATGGAATAATTGAAAGCTCAAGTGAAAATTTCCTTCTTGTCCTACATGTTTGGTTGTTGACGATGACTGGAAAAGGTTTGACAGTCATGAGAATGTAATTTGAAATCAGGTGCTTGTTGTCACTTTACGTGGGTATTTTTATGCCAGAGTGTAAACCTGTAAGTCAGTTCCCACCCACCCCTAAGCCCTGATCTACTTGGAAAAGTAACTGAGCAAAAAAACCACAAAACCAGGAGGCAGCTTAATTTCAAAGTTTTAATTAATTTTACGAATTTGGCAAACCCAAATATTTTTGAAAATTCCAGGACGCTGACAAGGTTACGCTATGAATTAGTTGCACTTATATTACCATATGCAGCCTGGCAAAACTCTTTGTATACAATCTGTGTAGCTCCCAACTTCTGTTCGTATGATAACATACGTTTGAATTCCATCTTTTAGTCACACTAATTGTTGAATGCTAGTATTCTGTAGTAGCTGCTTGGGCAATGGTTTTGGTTGTTCATTCTAAATATTTGTAGTCTTCTGGCTGACCTTTTAATTCGTTTTGGGAAGCATTGTGAAATGCTGGTATTGTCTGGGACGACCGATGTCGCGGGGAAGGCGCTTCCTGTGTGAGGGAAAGGATGTGTGCTGGCTTTGGGGTTTGCAGGGCTGTCGCAAGGGCTCTGTAAAATGTGCCTGCATTTACATAACTTGAAAAGTGAGACTCTGGACTAGATGGTGACAGGCAGCAGCCCTGTAACCTGTGGTTTACTGAGCCACATCTCTGTTTTGGTCTGTCCTGACTTCCTGAGCTGAAGTAATTTTATGTCTTCGTGCCTTGACAAGCATCAGTGTGGCTTTAGACGTGCACAAGAACAGTTTATGGTAGTGCCTTGGCCGTGGCAACACAAATAAAACTTCATATGAGGACTATATGTGTGTCCCCATACAAGAAGGAGGATATTTTATTTTATTTTTTTGTTTCTGTATATTAGCATGCTTTCATTTCATCCAGTACTTCCATGTTGGCTCGATAGTGTAAAACCTGCACACCTGCAGAAACTTAAAACTCACACAAGGACAATATGAATACAGTCATGTAAAACTTTATTTAAAGAATGCAATTCCAAGAGATTTTTCTGTTTCTTTGTTTGGCATGCATTTCTTTCTAGTTGTCCTCCTAATAATCGGCCTTGGGGGCCTTTTCTTAAATCTGACCTAATTGGGGGACTTATGGTGCTGCAAGTGATTGTTTTTACTTGTTTGAATAGCTGCTCACGGATAAAAACTTGCTGGATCATCCCCACCTTGGCCTCGAATACTTCAACTGCACTTGTCTCATACAATATATATAATTGGTAGCTCACAAATAGAGCCTGGGGTGAATGCTGTTCCTACAGTGGGCAGGTGGCATCTTTCATTTAGGAACAACTGTCAGTCTCAGCTGAAGGCAGTGCTCTGACAGGATGGGGAAACCAATCCTTTTGCTCTTTAAAATGGTCCTGTTGGTGACTAGATCTCTTTTGAGTTGCTGTTATGGACCATTGTTGTTTTTTTTCCTGTTTAATTGAGGGGAAAAAAAAAAAGCGCCTTTCATTGTCTTAAATCATTCATCTTCTCTGATCACAAGCTCTAAAATTAAATTACCTTCTAGTACTCTGAAGTGAGGGTATGATTTTCTGTTTGAATGATTCCTTGTGGTGAATTACATCTGAATGAGTAGAATAGCTATATTATTGGTCCTAGTCTTCCACATCCCTTGAATTCCAGAAATGTGTACAATCATAGAAGTTAATGAATGTCATAAATGACTTTTAAAAAGTTTAGGTATTGGAAAATTATTTATTTAAATTTGCATTGAGGAAGTGAATCTAATACGTTTTAAGAAGTTTTAGTTAGTCCTTATATAGTTTGAGAAGCACAGAAATAGTGTTAAGCTGAGATAGTAAGCTTTAGAAAGCAAACACTAACAAAATTCAGAAACTATGTTGATGTTTATGTGCACCCTAGTGCATCCAGGTCTTTTTGGCCAGGGTTTTGGATGCTCAATTGCTGCAAATAAGAATGAAAGTTTATTCAGTGCGCACCCTTTGACCATTTTTATTATGTCATTAACCTGCGCCCCAGTTCCCCATTTTACAGTATCACCATGGAAAAATTGCTAGCAAATTGACCTTTACGTAGCAAAAATAGAAGCTGTCCTGTCTGGATTTGAATTTAACTCAGTTGATTCATTCAGTCATTTGTGGCCACACAGGAAGCCCCATTCATATGATCACAAAGCCTAATAGCTGTTTGTACAGTGAGATTGATCTGATTACTCTTCTCTGTCTTGTGCTATTTACAGTCTGCTGCCAGTTCACAGAAAGGGAAGAGAATGGCTGCAAAGGAGAAGTTGGAGGCAGTATTAAATGTGGCCCTAAGGGTCCCCAGCATCATGCTGTTGGATGTCTTGTACAGATGGGATGTCAGCTCGTTCTTCCAGCAGATCCAAAGAAGTAGCCTGCACAACAACCCTCTCTTCCAGTACAAGTACTTGGCCCTTAATATGCATTATGTGGGTAAGTGTACATGTATTCAAGAGGAAACACTAGTAAATACCGTTTTGCTTACTACAAGAATTTTAAGAATTTGGTAATAGCATGATAATGTATTGATTACAATGAATAGTATGATAATATATTCATCGAAGTTCTGCTTAAGGGACTGTTTATGTTAGCAGTAAAGAAATCCTGTCTAGGATCTTCTACTGAACTTTGTTATTTAGCCTTGATATGTAAATAGAGTAAACCTGGTGTCTGGAAACACGATTGATGCCCTGAAAGAACAGCTCCGTGACTTTGGCCTGTGTCTGGCCTGTGAGAAAGCTGCTGTGAAATGCTGCGCAAACAAGAAATATTGTAACTTATATCACTGGCATTAAACAAGAGACTAGGGAAGAGGTTGCCTCGTTTGGACTGTGACCACAGCACGAGAGGTTTTCCTTTCACTGCTGAATGGATATGGCTCTTCAGTTTATGACCTTATAAACCATGTGCTGTGAGTGGATTAGAGCAGGCAACAAGTCCTTGTGTTGCAGATAAATGGACGAAATTACTAACACAGCTCAGAGAGCTGAGGTTTGAACCTTGGCCTGCAAGTTTAGCTCTGGAATGTTAGATGTCTGTTTTTAGGAGATGAAAGGATTGATATTCTGGGACCTGCTCTCCAGGTGTGTGTGATTCATCTAGTGACTGCACATGGGGTTAATTAGGGATTGGATCCAGACTGTTGAGGTTGGTAACCAATGGTCTGTGGAAGTACTGCCTCACTGTCTCTAGCTTGGAGAGAAATGGATAGCATATAATTTTCCCACTCTGCAGTGCTTCTTCCTTGTAGATGACTTTGGAGGATAAAGACATACCCTAGTCAGCCAAAGGAAACGCCCTTTAGTGAAGGAGTTAGAGGACTGTGGGTTTTTTAAGTAGCCTGTCCAGGTTTTTAATCCTGACTGCAGAAGTGGTGGCATATGACTTTTCTTTTTTAATCTATTAAGTGTCTATTTTCTGGAAATGATTTACTGCCATTAAAAACACATGTGGCTTTCTTTGTTACGGCTCTAGTATACTCATGCTGGGATAGCAGTGTACTTAAGCGTGCAAAAAGCTGGTTCTGTGCCCTTTTCATATGTTTGTGGGAGAGAGGACTTTGTTGGAGGTGAACTGGACGCAGGACTATGGTGGCACGTAACTACAGCTGACTTTCTCATGCACTTGTATGCAAACAAGTACCTTTTATGAGTTAATCAGATCAGTTTCTAATTGAGAATTAACAGTTGTGCAGTAGGCTATCAAAATGTCAGTGGGTAATTCCCAGCTGTGACATAACCCCTTTTTATAGTCATTTGACACCCTTGTCCCTGCTTAAATATGATGAGATGCAGCAACAAAAAGTGCTACAGAGAGAGTAGGTATTGTTACCAAAGTATTTCTCACCTGCATGCTATTTTAGTACTAAACCAGTGGATTCTGACTTTGTGCTCCTGTGGTGTTTTTGTGCTCTGCGCAATCATGCAGCAGTTCTTTTACTTTTTGCTTTTACAATATTGAGTGCCCACCGCTCCAGCTGGTAACTGCTGTTCAAGAAGGGCTTCTAAATCGTCAAACAAGTTGCTTGTTTTAAAAGATTTTTCAGGCAGTTTTCAGTGACAAAACTTTGCTGGTACTTTTCAAATAAAGTTGATTTGTTTCAATTCCTTGGTTCTTTTTTTTTTTTTTTTTAAGGTTGTGTCAGTGTGAGGCTGGGCTAAATCAATTTGCATGCCTACACAAGATTTTATATAGATGTAATTGCATCAGTTTACAGTATAACCTTAATTAAAATGACGTATCGAAATATATAAGTTGTAAGGAAAACAAAGTACTTTTCACCAGTTTGAGAAATTAAGCTCCTTTGAAGGTATGTTGGGGGAAATTAACTGCCGGTGTGTAATTTAAATAGCAACTTATTGTGGATATGTTTCAACATGCTAATCTGTTTTATTTAGGAGAAAAAAAAAACCACAAACCACCTCTGTTTGTGTTTCCACTTAGGAAACACAGCATCAGCAAATGTTCTGGCAGCTTTGCAGTATCAAACAATCATTGAATTTCTTACAGAGGCAGTGTAAGATACCATATCATAGAAGCACTTCTAGCAGCTTAGGAAATTGGGTGCATCTATCTTGGGCAGATGCTCAAGGAACAATTTGATTAGAGCGCCATCAAAATCAATAAACTCTGCCAATCTTGATATAGTGAACCTTTTCCCAGAACTAAGGATCCAAAGTTGGAAATTTGCTCACAGCTGGGGGTTACCAGGAATATCTTTTGTGTTTAAATGCACTCTTTTTCTTCCATCCACTTGACGAAGTTTGAAAAGCCAGTTGGGTTTGATCAAGTGATGTGATGTGTTTTGCAGTGTGATTCACGTTCCAGTCAGCAGTACTGGGAATATAATAAAAGCCTCTAGGATGCAGTTCGTCCTTTGATACTGCTTTTCCCTTTCATATCTCTTCATGAAGCAGCCCTTATCAGTCCGGATAACCGCTCAACCGCAAGTTCAACTGCGTGAAATTTACTAAATATGTATGAAGCAATGCAAACAGCAGAGGTGAATTTCCAGTTCGAATTGGTGAATGTAAACAGATTAATTTCATGTAGGAAAAGTTACAAAGTAGTTTTGTTTATGAACTCTGTCAAAGGGCACGGTGGTTACTGTTTTGGCAGGCGTGAAAGGCCTGGGAATGGCCTGCAGCAGTCTTCAACGGGCATCTTAGCTCTTGTGTATAAAGTCTGTGCTCTGTCAAGCAAGCTTGAAACTTGATTGATCACACCCGCTGTCTTTCTGGAAGTACTTTTGGTACGTCTTACAGGACATTTGCCAAATAATTTATTGAAAACTTAATTTAAAATTACTGGAAATGCTTGGGATTACAAGGATTACCTGTGTACTTGATTTTAATTTTTTTTTTTAGTTTGCTGTATCTACTGGATATCTGTAAAAACAGACAAGAATCCAGTAAAATAGAGATGCAAACTAAATTCAAGTGCACATACTAATGATATTGTACAAGAAATTGTATTAAAAATACTAAAAATTCTTTTGTCCTCTAAAATGAGTCACATGGAAGGTTAGGTTTTATAATCTGACTCTTTCATGCTATCTTTTTAAATACAATAACATACATATATGTGCTTCCCCCCCCCCCTTTTATGAGTATTGAAAAATCCTCAATTATAAGCCTTATTTGTGAATGTGACCTGTGAATGAAAGTGCACTCTGCAGTTCTTCTTGGAATGTTTAGAAGTATCTTGGCAATAAACAGTATTGTTCTGTTCCAGGACTTTCCCAAATACTCCCAATTCATCCTATTTAATATTTTTTTCTCTTTTTGATAACCAATCCATACAGGTTGGCTGAAGAGTAGCAGGTGATAAATTTATGTGCCTTGTGCTGTGTTACTGGATATAATTCTGACAGTTGTTATCCCGTCTGTTACCAGGTATAAGGATCTGGGGGAAGGGAAGGTTAGAAAGACAACTTTTTTTTGTCCACAACTGTCGCAGATATAAAGTGGTTTCATTAAGATTTCATTAAAATTGTTTTGTATAAATAAAAAGTAGCCTCCCCTTCAGAAAAGGTCTGTGCCATCTAAAATGGTTTTCTATCTCAAACCTCGACGTGGGGTAAACACACTCTGCTGCCAGGCTTCAGTGTTTGCTTCTGCACTGAAGAGTAGCTCTGGGAAAACAGTCGCTTCTTATTCTTTTGATGAGGAAAGTGGAAACAGTTGAAACCACGTAATTTCCTCCTATGGAGGGCAAAGCAATGCTGTTTGTGCTAACTGGTAAATACTGAGCTGGATGGGAAGAGGAGAGTCATGATTTGAACCTGTAATCATAGTCAGACTTCTAATTTAAGTCACTGTCATCGTAGAGGCAGGGAGTTGCACTAAATACATAGTGTTTTCTTACAGAAGAATAAAAATAAAAGCAATTTTCTATCTTAAACTTCTCTTTGTCATTACAAAAAAAAATAAATTATTCAGAAAAACATAAGGAAACTGTTGGGATAGGTGGAAGGTGTGTCATCTTTCACAAGGCTGTTTGCAATCACACTTTCTTCAACTGTGCGGTTATTGCCTTAATCACTTGGTCACATCACTTGCAAGGTGTGAAGAACTTGTTATGAATGCAGCCTTTAAAAAGGAGGCTTGAGGGAGGAGAAACCTGCTGAACTTACTGCCGTCCTGTGTTTGCTGATTGCGCTCTGCTTTGGTCTGCTTGCTTTTCTTTAAGCTCTTGTGCATTAATTAGAAGATGCTTTATTTCAATTGCTTTTTGTGGTGGTTTTCTCTTAAAAGGAAAGATACAGTACTCTGATACAAACACAGTAAAAAGTGCCATGTGATTCTTCAGAGAAGAAAGAAGCAGTCGGTTCATTCCAGAAACAAATTTCCCAAAATTGTAAGAAGAGGATGGATGACTAGATGTGTAAATGCCCTTAACACACACAAAGATGAAGTGCTGTGCAGAATCAGCATCTCTGGGACAGCATCTCTGGGGTTGTTGTCCCATGTCTTCTGTCTCCTTCCTGCCAGCAGCATTTAGATAAATGGGTAGTAGAACTATTTTCTGAGTGTTACTATTTTAAACTGTAGCTATTTTTAACCAAACGCAATTTTATGACTTGGACTTGGTCTTTATTTCTTAAAAAAAAATTTGCTTGCTATGTCTTTGTATTCTCTTCTTTGATAAAATGCAGTGTATGCTGCAGCTGGTAGACACAGAAGAAGGCAGAGAGTATTTCATGCTCAAAATACAGCATACTATTTCTCTTTCCAACTCTAGAGACTGATGATTCCTATTCTTGCTTCCTTAGGCAGAGGGAATAGGCTTTTACTAAGCAGCTTTCTCAACACATGGATACTTTCAGGTAACTTCTCTGTATAAAGCTGGTATCACTTTTTGGCAACCTGAATCAATTTTTATTTAAAAAAAAAAAAAGCCAATAGCAGCAGGCTTGAAAGGAGATGCTTAAAATTTTGAGGTTCGCTTGCCTCTGAGTACCAGTCTCATTCTAACATAGCAATTTGTTCATAATTTAGAGTACATTGTGACTGTTTATATTTGTACAGTTCCACTTCTGTATTCTTTTCCAGTACTATTCAGGTTCTCCTTGATTGTAATTAGTCCCAGAACTCTGATCATTAGATATGCCGTATTATAGAAACAGCCTCTGAATCATAAAGCAAAACTAGAATCAAAAGTCCATTTTATTTGTTCAGACAATACTGCAAATCTCTGTAAGGAGCTCAGTTCTTGGATTATTTATACTTAAGAGTGTCCAATCTGCCATGCATTTAAAAATTTAAGAAACAGCTGTTGAATCTGGTGGCAGTATCCCAGTAATGAATAAATTGTTTTGTTGGCATTATTTTCATTGAGATGTGCAGATGTTGATAACAGGATTTCTGATCTCTGTTCATAGTCACACAGTGCCATGACTGGGTAAATACTTATTTCCTTCTGTGCAAGTATGGTTAGATGTGTGCTTTTTCAGTTTAGAACTAATTTTTCAACTTTTCCTCTTGAAGGGCAAAATATTTGCCGTGTTAGCTCAAAGTACAGAACTTCTTGGAGTGAGTAACAGCTCTGGGCAGCTCTGGCTGAGTGGGAGGGTGAGGAAGAGGTGTGCCTTGGTATTGCCGTGGAAAAACATCACTCCCCAAAAATCCAGTACATCTTAAAACCCACTAAGCTTATGCTGCCTTGAACAGGTATTTGGTTAGCAGTGGTGAGGGAGGCAGTGCTAGAACTGGTCCTTCTGTGGCTGCTTGAGACTGATGGGGGTTTTGGCATTAAGTGCTTTTTTAATGGCTTGGCTTCTAGGTTGGTTTAAGTGGAGTGAATTTTGCAGGATTGGTTTGTTGGAGGCACCTCTGATGCAGAAGAGGTCATTCTGTATGGTGGCAGAGGTTCTGTAGGCATTGCCTGTTGTGACAGAGTAGCTGAAGAACTAGTCTCGCTCTCAGAAGGTCAACTTAGCTATCCCAGTCAACTCAGAAGACCCCATTTGGCTCATCTGTCCTTCAAAGGATGTACAAGAGCTTTTTGCCTCTCCTTTTCTGTGACATAAAAATAAGTGGCTGTTATGGTTCCTTCTGGGCTTGAGCCAGCCTCCAGTGAAGAGGCCACAGAATCCTCCTGGTAACTTCTGCATCATGGCTTGAACTACTTTGAGCTCTGAAGTGCATCCTCTGAAAATCATTCACTTCTGAGACAGATGCTTTAGACATAGACACTTTATTAAATCTCTATGTAAATTGTTGTGTAACCAGCCTGGTAACTGGTGATCCTGAGAATTAGACACACTCAAAATAAAGGTGCCAATTGTTGTTACACCACTACTGTCATATCAAATACAGTCTTTCTGAAGTCTGTCCTGTGTTATTGGTATTCATATATTGTGGCCAGATAGTCTTCTGAATAAACCGGAATGAGGACCGTCAAGGGTTAGGCTGAAATGAGGTGAGTAACTCGGTAGTGCTCTGATCCTGCACTGTGTCAGGGGAGACAGGGGTTTTGATGATATTCTGTGGCTCATGACTTGTTGCTTCACGGTGACTTGCTTTGCAAGTCATTTTAAGATGAGCCCTTTACCCTCAGAAGATATGGCTGAGTGAGAAGTTAGGGCCCCCCAAATTAATTTCCTGATAGAATCCAAGCAATTGTAATATTGCTTTCTGGCACTCAAAGATGTGAATTCCTCGCTTTGTGTTAGCCAGCATAAACAGCTGCTTTTCTTGCAGCGTTTCCCTGGCAAGCCTCTGCAGAAGCAGTATCCAAGAGTGGTGTGGTTTTAGTAAGAGATGTTATGAACTCTGTTTCATCTGCAAAGCTCTCATTTTTAGACTAAACCTGCAGGAAACTTTGAGTAATAATGTGAAGTGGACACAAGGGATCTGTAATCATGCAAATGAGCACTAAAATGTTTCATAAAGAAGTTGGGATGCAACTTTGATCATGCTCCAGGAGCCTCTGTTGTATGCAGCGTGTCGATAAAACTCAGACACCTGAGTCAGTGAAGAGGTAATGTGGGGTGAGAGAAGCTGGGAAACACCTTGGTGGTACAGAAATAGAGATGGCTGAAAGGCAGCCTGTGATGAGCACTGCAGGCAGAGAGGCTTCCATCGAGCTGAATCAACAAGTTGTAAATGAGGTCGTGAGCTAGTTAATACATGTGTTCTTGGCTAGCAATGTTGAACTTGGCTTTTCTGCTTATTATTGTTTTCACAGTTTATTTTCTCCAATGGGGCCTCAATCTGTATTGTCTTGCAGAGAGGCAGTAGAAGTTCTCAGCTTCTTGCGCTCCTGAACAGGTACCGAGTGGGGTGTCTGTGTATGTGTAAGGTTGGCAGAATGGGTAATGGATCTTCTATAGCACTCCTTATAGCTGGAAGCCTAAGGGTGCAGTTCTGTCTCTTGGTGGCCTAGCACTAGCTGGGGAATTACTGTATTCAGGCAAGAGTTTATTCTGTCTTGGCTTTATCTTTTTTTTTTTTAACATGCATTAGAACGGTTTCTTTACTGGGGCAGGAACTGGGCTTCACTGAGCCTGCTGCTTAAACAGAAATGTACTTAACTGAGTTAAAAGGGATGATACACCAAGCCGCAAAAGTGAAAATAATATGTATGACCTAAATCAAGGGAGGGGAGCGCTCACTGCAGATGTAGAACTCAAAAAGCTTTGGATGAAGTGGGCATTAGTTACTTTTAACCCATGTCTAAAGGTTACCCAGTAAGATGACTGTTTCTCAAACCGTTAATCCCTGTGCATGGAGAATCTCTCCAAAGGGATGTATGTTCTCAACATCATGTTTTTTCCTGACAGAGGAGGTGCAAATGAAAACAAAATGTAATTATTTAGATGAGAAAGCTGCTGTGAGAAATTTCATTTCCTGGCTCTTCAGTTTGAAGTAGAATCTCGTTTACGCCATACACTAATTACATCATTTGTCCGGGCGAGAACAAAGGGAATAGAATATTACTGCTAGTATGTCTGAATTTGAGCTTGTCTTCCTTTTCTTCTGCAATGAGACAGCTTGGTAATGAATTATTTGCCTTTTTTGGCAGAGGCTTTGTCGATAAAAATGAGGTTGGTACCACTTTGGGAATAGGGCCTCTGCAGCAAAAATGCAAATATGGCAGTATGAAGTGTGTCGAAATCTCTCTCTTATCAAGTCACAAGAGGAAATTGTAAATAAGAGTGAAAGGGAACTACTTTAAATGTCTCTCACTCTCCCCTCTTCAACATCTAACAATTAGAGCAAACAGCTGCTTCAAAGGGAACATTTAAATTCCAGCCCAAACTCATGAGCAGTAGAGTTCATTGCTCAAGGTTCTGCAGTAACCTTGGCTGTCTCGTGCTGCTTCCCCGTGCAGAGTTAGAAGCAGCTGTGCTGTTTGGAAGCCCTGTGTTTAAAAGGCATGTATGTGGTACTAAAATTCTCATCTTTTTATTTGTATTTAGACATTTTTTCACTCCTTCAGTGTATCCTGCGGTATTTTACAGTTGTGATCACATAGAGAAGAATGAACTTCAGTCCCTTCAGAAATACTCCTGTGTAAAGTGGCTGTGTTGGGGTGCAGTTACTGCCCTCTAAAATGTATTCCTCTTACACAAACTATGCTAGAACTGCTCAAGTACATCATCGTGTAGCCAAGGAGCAGACTTTCATGTGATAGAATAAGGTAAAGAAGATGGCAGAGCTTAAAAGCAGATACAGTAAACAGGTATTCTTAGGCTATTTATAGAGTAATAGAGGAATGAAAGACTGCGTAATAAACTCCACTTAGTTCCCCACCTGAAGGTGAGTCATGGGCTACAGTGAGAAGGAAGGGTTTAGAGAGATCCGACTCAAGTGCTGGAATGATACATGGTGGTGCCACGTGGGTTGTTCAGCAGAGAGAATTGTCCCTAACTAAGCAATCAGGGGAAGGTGGTGAATACAGCAGAGACAAGGTGTGAAGAGTGTCTGCAGATGGCATGAATGCTGCTGGAGCTGGCTCATGGTGCTGTGGTGTGGTGCAAACTAGTCAGATGTCTTCAAGGAGATTCTGCTGAGAAGTTCCTGCGCTTGTCATTTGTGTATTTGGTAGAAGGAAGGAGTTGAACAGAGAAGATTAATTCCATAAAACAAAGGTGTTTTGCTAAGAAAACCAATCTGCTGTGTTGTAGTAACTAAAAGCATGTTATTCTGTATAAAACAGTTGCTAGAAGGAAACTGTTGTAGTGCTGGGTTTCAGGCCCCTCTAAACAGCTTGAAATCATAGAATGGTTTGGGTTGGAAGGGACCTTTAAATGTCATATAGTCCAACCCCCCTGCCATAAGCAGGGACATCTTCAATTAGATCAGGTTGCTTAGAGCCCCCTCCAACCTGGCCTTGAATGTTTCCACCTCTGGCCAACCTCTTACTGGTGTTTCACCACCCTCATCGTAAAAATTGACTTCCTTATAGTTAGTCTGAATCCCTCTTCTAGTTTAAAACCATTACCCCTTGTGCTGTTACTACCAGCTCTATTAAAAAGTCTGTCCTCATCTTTCTTATAAGCCCCCTTTAATACTGAAAGGCTGCAATAAGGGCTCTCTGGAGCCTGCTCTTCTCCAGGCTGAAGAACCCCAGCTCTCTCAGCAGGTCCTTGTAGGAGAGGTGCTCCAGTCCTCTGATGATTTTTGTAAATGATCAAATGGATACTGTAGGGAAACCAGTGATGGTGACTTGTATGAGACTTCATTTTACTCATAGAAACTACCAATTATTTCAGCTTTTGAAAAGGTGTATCCTCAGACAAATGTGCAACTTGTCACATCTACTCTATGAAAGTACTTGAAAATTTTTTAATGTTAAATACAGAAATTGTATATTTGTAGTTTAAAAAAGAAGGTAAGTAAATAGGCTTGTCTGTCTGCCTGTCATCACTCCTATCATCTATTGTATCTGAATTAATTTTTGTTTGGCATATTGTGGGTCTGATGCCTTTTCTAGGAGCACGTTGCACGTTACCTTCTGTTACCTTCTTGAAGACCTAACTGTTGCTGACCTAAAATTTTACAGAGATGTCTTATTGAAGCTGGCGGATGCTAAGTAGCCTTGAAATACTTCTACATAAATACTGACTGACTGAAATTGTGTCTTTTTCAAATATTGGAACATACCGTGTGCCCAAGCTGGTTCATAGTAGCTTAGTTTTATAGTATTGTCCCACTACTTAAGAGTGCTTAATCTAGAGTTAAAAATACTTAAGAAAGTAATGTAAAAAGCTCAATGTATAAATTAACTCAGTTAAAAAGACTGTGCCCAGTGTTGCTGAGTAGATGGATGAAACTTTAAATGTAACGTGACTAGTGTAGCTGTGTGTGTCAGGGTAAGTTCTTCTGTAGCGTTTTGGTTTTAGCTGCAGGGAAGTTGTTAGCTGTTGCTGGGTTTTTTTCCTAAATGGATTTCAGTGCCAGGCACTTAAGCTGACCTTGAGAAAGAACATGAGTGCACTGAATTGTGATGGAGAGCACCATACGCTGGGTTTTTGACCTGCAGAGTCCATCTGCGAAGGAGAAGAGGATGGGCAGGTACCATACCACCCGGTTGTGAAGTGGATTTCAAAGTACTGTTTTATTTAAGTATCACAATGAGAGCAAATATGGAAAAAAAAAAAAAAAAAAAGTCAGTGTTCTGTTTGTTGGAGAGGCTGCTGAGCAGTCAGGCTTTGTTCTTGAAGAGTAAAGCTGTATCTGCATCAGGTCTTTTCCCACAGTCTTACTGAATGCTACCAAGAAGTGAAGTGACTGCTGGTGTAAATGCCTACAAATCTTGGGCTGTGCCCAGCCTTTGCCTTCATTTATGCAACACTGATGGCTTGAATGTGCTTTAATATTGCTGGTATGGAGAACAGCCTGTGTGTCCCCATCTCAAAATATGGGTACACAAAGTGTTTTTAAACCACAAAGATATATTGGAGGAATTAAAATGTGTAATGCTAATCAGCATGGAAAGGTGTTCTGTGTGTTCTTTGCTTGAGGGAAAAGATTTTTTACATCAATTGACTTAAGTTTGTTGGATGCAGGGCTTTTTTCTGTGCAACACTGGAACTGGCTTCACCTGGAAGAGGAGAGAGATCTAGGCCTGCTTTCCTTTTGTTCCATAGGTTATGTTAATTAAGGCTTGTTAAAATACTGTGCATCATGTCCATTTCTTGACATCTAGATGTAATCTTACAGAAGCTGGTAAATCTATTTCTCTTGGGGGGGGAGGAGGGGAAGGGGAGAAAAAGTGGCAATTCTTTTGTGTGCTTTTTGTTTTGATGAGAGGAAAATGAAGGTACATGGATCTTAAAAACAAATGAAAACAAAGGTGGTTAAAGAGATCTGAATAATTTGATTGTTAATTCATATTGAGTAAGCTGGGATTAGATAGTCTTTTTTTCTGAAATTTCAATGTCTGCTTTTTGTTACAGGTTACATCTTAAGTGTTGTGCTCCTAACTTTACCGAGGCAACACCTGGTTCAGCTTTACCTGTACTTCTTGACTGCACTGCTGCTTTATGCTGGGCACCAAATTTCCAGGTAAGAATAAATGGGTTCATTTTTTTAGCTTGGTTTGGGGATTAGAAAAAGAAGACTGATATTTTGTTAGTATCTTGTATAAATGGGATAGGTCTGGTTTTGTGGAGCCCTTTTTTTTTTTTCTTCTCTTTTTCTCTCTATGCAGAACACCTAAATATAAGTTGTTGTTCTTTGCCATAAAAAAGTTTTAAATTAGATATGGAATTAATACAGAATTAAATACGCAGTCAGATTGTGCCGGTGTGTTTTCGTTGATTTAGAAGGAATTTTGAGCTACATTTCTGTAGAGTGTTACGTCCATTGACCCGACTAGAGAAAACACCACGAGACTAAACGTGGCCTCTGATGTAGCAATCTCAGTTGCTCAATGGCTTGGCTAACATGCATTCTCAAAGCAGACAGGACATTACTTTTAGTTTCCTGGCACCTACGATGAGAGAGAAAATAGACAAAGACAGTAAAAGTAATAGTGGAATTTATTCTTAAAATCATCTTTATGTAATATATTTTACAATGAAAACAAGAAGGAGGTCATTTTGAATCTAAAATGCAGAGCAAGAAGCTGAAGATCTTTTGAGTCAGTCGAGACAGTCTTGATCATCTTCCTTTGTTTGGCTCCAGCTAAATCTGTTGAAAGCCAGTGTAACCTGTCATACCTACAAGAAGTTTAATTGGAACCAAAGAGAGTGCCATCACATTAATGGCTTTACACGGGAAGTTTAGAAAATATGGACTTGAACCTGATTTATTTTGGTGCCTGCTGATGCGAAACATTTAAAAATGTGCTTTTGATTGATTTAAGTGAAGTAATAGGTTTGTTATTCCTGCATCAAAGTTGTTGTTCTAAAGCATTTGCTGGAATATCTCTCACTTGGTATGCTGCAGTTCAGGGGAGTGTTAATGAAGGTTTTGTGATGACTTGACATGTCGCTGTTGTGGCTGTCAGAGTTGCAGTTAATGATTTCCTGAATGGATGAGGGTGAAAAAGAGGAATCACGGCCTCTTACTGCCTGGGTAGGAAGAAAAGAGGGTTTTTTTACTATCCTCAGGGGAGTCCTGAGTTTGTGGGTGTTTCTTATAGGGTTGAAGACTTACTTGTTAGAAAAAGCAACCTAAATGTTAAGAATCTGTATTGAAATAAAAATAAAGCTAGTAACAAATACCCATCAGGTCCAGAACATTTACAGCTAGAGATCTTTATGCTATTTTGGATCTTTAATTTTTTTAAAAAAGAAAGGGAGATGGTATGGATTTTGGTTGATACATTAAGGGATAGCACTGTGTTTAATACACTGGTTTTGTTTGTGTTTCTATGTAATGTGGATTGTGATTTGTATTGCTTTGTGAGATTTGAGACTTTACAGGCTTCACTGAAGCACGTTAGATAACTGCTGCTTGGACTGTTCGGCGTATTTGTATTAAGCTTTCTCTACTTGATGCTTCTGGAGTGAGTTAATAAAGACTTTAATTAAATCTTGCATCAGCTGGCACAAAAAAAAAATATACTTAATTAAAAGATGTCTTGGATTCAACTAGTCCAGCAGTATTCCCTAGCTATTTTGCAAAGCAAAAGTAGTTGCTAAAGCTTTTGAGCCAGTTTACCCATTCCCTAGGCGTGACTGGCTTGGTTTGGAAGGAAGCACCGTGCAAGGGGATCTCGGCAGCAGCCTCTGTATAATGTTTCATATTGAAAACAGTAAAGTGTAACACAAATACAATGTTAGTGGAGCTATTCCTTTTATTGCCAAAGCTATCTAATTCCAACTGATGTTTCTATTTATCAGACTGATCATAACAAGACGTGTAGTAGTCACATGTGCAAACTGTTCCTGAGTGGTTTTTGTTAATAATTCTGCTTAGAGCTGAAAACTTCCAGCAAATTGCTTGCATGTGCTACCAGTTGGGATGCTATTTAAAAAAGATTAAAAGGTCTCATATTGAGGCCAGTTTGGTTAATGCAAATTATAGAACAAGACCAGAATCAGCTGGCACTTCTGACTCTGCAGTGTCCTGGAAATTCTGAGCTGTTGAAAGACTTCAGCTTTCAATGTGGGTTTTTTTTTTTTTTTTTTTTTTTTTCCCCCCCTAAAAAACTTTTTTTTCTTGTGGCGTGTTATGTCTAAGGTCTAGTGCCCTTCTCACTTTTAGAGCAGAAGACTTTTTGTGAGGTGGATTGAAGCGGTAAAGCTTTGTCAAAAACATTAATAATAGCCAATCAAACAGGAATCTTCTTTCAATGTGGTTTTTTTTTTTTTTTTTTCTTCCACCCCAGAAATAGCTTGTGGTTCAGCTGCAAGTCTGGGAATAAGAAGATCTGAATTTTATAGTTAAGCTCTGACTTCATACTTCCAGGTCTATGTGACCTTGACAAGTCACCTAACTTCTGAAGCATTTGTTTCTGTATCTGCAAGACTGAGAATTACCTTAATGTGTAAGGATTGATTAGCTAATGTTTGTAAACACTTGGAGAGTCCAAGAAGATGCTACATTTGTATTACTGGGTAATTTGAGTGGTGATAATACACCATCTGTTTATGGGAAAAGGAAAAGTCAGCTTTAAAAAACAAAATCCTGCTGCTCCTAACAAGGAAAATGGATGCTGGTTTTGTTTTATATGTAGCTTAAAACTTGGGAAAATAAATGATGCAGTTATGCAGAAAAGAAATGATGCAATCAAACACACTGCACTGTTAGTGCAAAAAATTTGAATCTACATCATTATTTTAGTTCATGTTTTGCAGTTTTGTTATGATTGTATTCCCAGTGTTGACCCTCACAGAACTTGGAATGAGAAGATGGGGAGAGGCAATACGAAGCTAAATTGTTTCTTATGGATAATCTCAAAATACACTTAATAGACATTTTAAACCTAAGAGAGTATGTGTTTGATGTTGACAGCAGAGATTAATCAGCCAAAGCAAAGTAAATGTCAGCAATATGAGTCAATTAGGTCAGATAACCACTGTGCCTTATGACAGTCAATTACAAAGCATATTTTTAACAACAGAAGACCTTTCTGCACTTTAAGTAACACAAACAGTCTTTTGTGAAGCACTGTATCTCTACCTTTTTAGAGCAATGTTAGTCATGGTGAGTGTATGTTAACAGTCCAGCAGTTTGATTAAATGAGGCTGGGAATACATCTACAGAATAAACAGCAGGCAGTCTGATCTAAGCTTTATTCTTATATTCTAATTTTCTAAAGTAATAATGTAGTTCAGTCATTTCATTAACTAGTAAATAATGATTTTAGCATTTTTGTTTCCTTAGATTGCTGCAGTAAAGTGAACAATTCTCAAATGTAAAAGCTGCAGCTTAATACAGCTTTAATTGATCAAAATTGAGTGCAGGCACTTGCTCTTCTCAGCATCTTGTATGGCACTGCAGCTGTTCGAGGCATCTTCTGATTGGTGTCTGTGCCAAAAGATCCTTGTGTTTGTACTGGTAATAAGAGAATCATTGCTTTGACTTTCCTTATTCAGACATCATCTACAAACACTGTTTAAAGAATTTAGGAGATCTTAAAACATTGCTTCTCCAAACTGGTAGGCCTATAACTCAATTAAAGAGAGTTACTTATAGAATTAAGCCAAGTACAGACCTCTGTGCAGATGACGGAATCAGACAGCAGCAAGAAATGTAGCTTGAAGGAATTTGGGTCATTTCCAGGCACGTTCTGGTGTTGACAATGCAACTGTAAATGCAGCTTTGTTGATGTGGCTTAGCTAAGTTGTGTAAGGTCATCTTGCTACAGTTTGTATCCTGGATGATTTTGTAAGCTGTTTCCTAGCAGATGTAGAAGAAATGTTATGTCTTCACTGCTTTCCTTCCAGCAGTTTAGAACTCGCTGGCGTTTTCACCCTAAATTTGAGGACGAAGCATGATATTGCTAATACAAAAAGCCATCTTCAGCATATTGCAAATGGTGTTGATTTTTTTTTTTCCTCCCTTTGACTGTGATAGATTATCTTCTTTGTGTTGCTAATGCTTTCAGAAGGTGCTTTCCGCAGATTCATATTAACTAAATAAAAAAAATACCCAACTTTGTCCCAAAGATTGCATCTATATGGGTGTTGGAATGTGGAAAAAAACCCTTGTGCTTAGCTGTGCCTCCATAACAAGGGAGAAAGTTTTATCTAGAATCAGTTGTCTTGGATGCTTTTTCAGTCCTCGTGTGTTTTTAATTATGGGTTAAGGCCTAAAGAACCCATTTCAACATACCTCTTGTATACTATGACACTTGAAAAGCTGCAGTGAGTAGGCAGGGCTGTCAGCTATGAAGAACAGGCTTTGAAGTGTTTGTTTTAGTACTTTGAGATTTATGTCTTGAATTCCAGAGATTTTTTGCAAATGAAAATGTGAACACCTTATCTTGGGGTAGCAAACTAATACTAGAAGGATACATTTCCACATTTCTGGAGAGAAGTGAATGCTTCCAGTAGCACTGAGTTGCATATTTTTCTGCACTGAAATAAAAAGAGCAATTCTTGTATTGGTTGTGGTTTCCGGTACCGTTTGCCTTGCTTTGACTGCATCTGTTCCCAGCAAGCGTGGCTTGCCTCACTGATATAAATAAATACGTAATAAATGAAGTGCCATGCCCCTCGAGCAAACAGCCTCCGCCAGCTCCCTGCGGGGTCAGATGAAGTGTGTCTGTCTGGCATTCCTGGGATGTGATGCAGCTTGACAGGAATGACTGGAGAGCATCAGCCAGATGGGAGCACGGGCTCCCTTGTGCTGCTGCTGGCAGTGGGTAGTGCCATAGCGAGGGGGGACCTGCAGCCAACCAGGGGTGGAGGAGAAAAAGCCAGAAAAAGAAGCTGGAGATCTGGATGCAGAGGGTCAAGGGTATTGCCTGCTGTCTCGTGGCAGAGGATTAAGGAGCCACTGGAGAATTACTGCTGTGCTGTTCCGGGATCACCCTCTGAAAGTGCAGCATCCTTGCTCTTAGCGTGACGTTCATATTTGAGTTATATTGCTGTTACGTATGGTAGCCTGCCTGAAGGCAGAGATGATGGATGATCACCAATTGCGGGAAAAATGCCCAGTCTTCTCAGGTTCTTATCTTTTTCTTTGGTTGCCTGAGCCTACCCTCCTAGCCAACCTTGTCCGAGAGAAATTAGAAATATCCTGTCAGTTTTTCAGACCATCTTAACTGTATCTGTCAATAGTGTTCTGCCAGTTTGAGGGTATCCGGTTGGTCCCCCAAGTTTCCCAGGATAGAGCTACACTTTTAAATCATGTTGAATAAAAAGATTATGAAGCAGCTTTGTTCCTGACTGTAGTCCATCACTGTCACTTTTCCTTCATACCTGTTTTTTTTAATTCAATGCAAAGAGCTTGTTAGGTGCAAATACTATAACCATTAAATTGGAAGTCCTCTCTGTCAAGCTCTCAAATTGTTTTTCACGTGGAGCTGGTGGGAAAAGAAATTATTATTATGAAGAAGAGCACTTAATAGGGATACTTAAAAATGGAATGGTGGTTAAGAGGCTTTGTCAATAAGCAGTTTCAGGCCACGCTCTGAAGAACAGCTTGGATGTCCCAAAGGATTTTTACAGCTATGCCAGTGAGTCTAATTACAGATAATACTTCTCTCGCTTAAGTCATGCCTCAGTTAGATCTTTATATCAGTCAGGCTGCTGTAATGGTAGTGTTAATATTGCTTTTTGTAATTTAGTTAATTGACTGTGACATACACTGAAGTTACATATGTGTGGAATGAATAAATTGCTTTTTGTCTGATCAGATGGATCTTAATAGTTTGTGGGTTTATTTTTTAAGGGATTACGTGAGGAGCGAATTGGAATCGGGATATGAAGGGCCAATGTACTTGGAACCTCTCTCTATGAATCGTTTCATGACTGCTTTAGTAGGTAAGTGCTTTAAATATTTCTGATGCAGGAGAGAGCTCTGCCTAATTCTTTTCATTGAAAACTGTGCACGTTTTATCTTTTTAGTTTCAAATTTCTCCTTATGGCTTTTAGTAGCTGTGACTCTCATTAATATGCAAAGGGCATGAGAGGCTAGGTGTATCCTGCCTGCCTTTTTCTATGCCACTGATTTACCAATACTCCCGTACTTGCAGCTGTATTTTCTGTGTCTGTCATACTCTGTCCCTGTGCTCCTCTCAGAGTGCAGTCTGATTCTATTCAGAAGGACTGGATTGTAGGTGGAAAGTACTGTAGAAATATCAGTAGTACCATGTATTTGTAGTGGTTTTGTAAATTAAAGTGTTGTACAAATATTTATTCTTTATTGGCCTAATAGATGAACGCTGGCATTCTCTTACAAAAAAAACCTGGTGAAATAGATTAGTGTGTGCATGCATGAGACTACAGACTACTTTTTTTTATTATTATTACTTTTAAGGAGTCCCAGGGATATTTCTAATGAAAGAGTTAAGGAGTAACAAGTCAAAACTACAATTTAAATTATGTTTGATTAATGGCAGAGGTGACTTCTCTACCTAAAAACCCCAAATAAATCTTGAAGAATTGGACTTGGTAGACTGTTCCCTTACCCTTTGAACTTTGACTGGAAGAGAATAAATTTCAGTGTTAAGGTTGTTACACCATACCATATGTTCTACTGAGAGGATGTTGGAATACACGCACACTATGTGTATTTTAAAATTAAGCCTCAGACAAGCTTGAAAGAAAAATCTTTCTTAATTCCTTTCACTAAGATCTGTGGTTTTCATCAGATTATCGACAGATTTAGTCAGCGATGTACTGTTGGCAAAACTCAGCTGCTTTCTGTTTACTTGTGGCTGCTACTGGCAGATTTAAATGGGTTTACTCCTTACAGTATGTTAGGACTACCAGAATATACACATCTCCTGTTTGCCTGCGTCCTCACTTTCAAATGTGGCATTTTGTCTTTGCTTTTAATTTATTTTTTTTCTATAGAAGTAGCATTGGTATTTTTCAAGGAAAGGAAATCTTCTTTAGGTATCATTTCTTCTCTCTTCTGAATTTCTGGATATGATATATTTTGTTGTCTTTGTCAAATGATACCTAATACAACTAAAGCCTTTAGTGTGTTTCTATGAGAAAATGTTTGTAATTAGTCCTTTAAATCTCTCTCAGGTGCAATGCAGGGGCCCATGGTAAAGCAGAATTCCTCAGAGATCTTCCTGAAGTGGCAGGCAGGCCTGAGCAGGAAGAGATCAGGAGGCATTGTGTCATTCAGTAACATTTAGATAGAAACTAAAATGAGAGTCAAACCCATTATGCTTCATCCAGGTTTTAATATGGATTAAAAATAAGTGAGAAAAAGATAACACTGTTTTTTTCCAATACAGTTTTGTGTTAGTCTAAAGTGTCCCCTTAGTATGATTTTTTTTCATTAGTAGGTGCTTGACTATACTAGCAAATGTGTGTACATTAACATACTTAATATCCCGCTGTTAATTTCCCCTGTTCTTTTAAATCCAGCTTGAAAGTAATTTTAGTCTTCATGGCGAGTGGTGGTCTTTGGTGAAGACCTGTGAAAGTGGGCTATGAGGTTTGACGGTGCTTTATATAAATATAAAATGCTTTCTCAAATCTGTTACGTGCAAAGGTATGTGCAATCTGCCTCGTCGCAGGAGTGTTCTGCACTGAACTGTGTCATCTTTGCAGCAAATGAATGTACAGATGCTTCGCTCCATCTTTTTCTTACATGTTCTGCCAGAGTGTTGTGCTTTGGCCCTGCTGACAGGCACTGGGGCAGGTGTGGGGGAGTAATTGTGATACTAATAACAGCTCTGGTTCCTAAAAGTTCTGGTCAGAATTAAGGGGATGATGTTCAGTACACCAGCTGGTTCCCAAATTTAACCTTTGTTAATGCTTTTATTCATTAGCTCTTTTTCAATGGACTGTCATAGTCATTTCTTCCCTTGGATCTAATTCAGTCTGATGACTGCTGACAAGGGTTACTAATATGCTGGCTGGAAGAAATAGATGCCTTTGAAGACTGCCCCGTGGATGAGTGTGCCACTTTGAGCACGTCAGCTCTGAACAGTATAAAGCTGCGTGGTCTTGGAAACGATGCTACCATAAAGACTTACTTTTTCTTAGTGCACAATAATGGGATTATATATTAACTTTAAGACATCCTGTTAATCCATAACAGTTAATGATGTAGCCAGGGAATTCGTTAATATCTTTTTTTTAAAACTGGAAATTCCCTACTCAATGTGGCTGGAACAGCAGCTGTACTGCATCGGCTTTCTTGCTGCACATCCTCCATTAGCTTACAAGCTGGGAGGCTTTGGCTACCTGTCAGCAATGTTTAATGTATTTGTGGAGGTTTTGGGAAGGGAGAGGAATGGTCAGGAACTTATGTCAGTAGATTTCTTCGTTATTGCCTCATTCCCTAGCAGAAGAGCCTGGTGTCCTGCAGGAGGTTTCCAGCTGTTGGGTTCATTAGCTGTGTCTGGCAGTTTTCAGTCCATGGCATTTAAGTTTACAGAGTACAAATATTCAGGTGGATTTGCTTGTCTTAGCAGATAGCTAGGATGTTAAAATCTTTTTAAGATTTGATATGTGGTACAAGCTAATTGCTTCTGACTGATCCTGCTGTGTTACGTGTGATGACTGATGGTGTACGGCTTCACTCAGAGATAAATGATTTACTGCAGAGATGTTGTCTGTCCTGAACTGAGGTGCTGCTACCACGGTTTAAAATGGGAAGTACCAATTGCTGAAACCTTCATTGGAGACATTTTCAGGCCCTTCCTGAAGGGGTTGAGAATTGACAAAGTGCAGACTTGAGGAAGGAGATTGGAGCCTCCATAGAAAGTGCTCTATATATTTCTTTTGATGGTGTACAGCTCTCTCTCCCGTGACAAGTAGCTTTTGATCGGTGTTCAGATCAAAAAGGTGGGTGGGACAGAGTTTAGCAGGAATTACTGGCATACTTGATGCGTCACAGTTGGAGGAAAGCAGGTTTTGCAGTTGCATGAGATAAGGCTGGATTCACAGAGGTCCTGTTTTGTGATTGGAGAGCTCCAGTTGGAGAGCTCCAGAGTCACACCAAAGTACACTGGATTGTTTAACGTGATGTTGTCGCAGTATTTCATTTCAGGTGACGACACTCTTACTAAATCCTGGAGAACATATTGGATGCTGGTGTTTGTATCCCTTTGTGTGTGAAGCTGGGTTGCCTTAGTTACCATGAGTCGCAGAAATCCTCGCAAGCTTGACAGTGTGAGGCTCCTGAATATTACAGCACGGCAGTGTGCTGCTGGTATCTTAAATAGGGTTGTAGCAACGTGTGTGTGGGCAGAGAACAACAAAGCAAGAGGGAGAATGCTTCAGAGCTGGAGTCTGTTGAACTTCTGAAAAGATGAGTGAAGTAACTTTCTCTGAGGCTTATAAGCCCCAGTATGCTGATAATGCCGTGCTGAGAGCCAGGGCACTTCTGCTGCCTTCTGAAAAAAAAAAGACGTCTGCTAATTCAAAAATACATCTAGCACATTGACAGTAGGACTTAAACTTGAAAGAGAGCAACGTGAAGGAGGAAGAACTTTGTATGCTTAAGTAGTAGAGATTAGAGATTGCTTTCAGCTCAGTTGCAGTTACTTTGAAAGCAGAAATCCTTCCATAGGTAGGGGAACTGGGCAGAATGAAAGCAAAATCCCTGGTACTGCTGTTTCTCCTCTGGCAGATTCCCTCCCCAACCCATCCAGAAGGGTTTACAAGGTCAGTAAGCTTATGTGAGCACATGGGGTTAGCACTGACCCAGAGGTATTAAAGGCCTTGATTTTGTTTCTCTGTGCCTTGCTAAGGCTAGCTCCTGGTTTCGGGAAGAGTTGTGAAATGCAAACATTACTGGTGGTAGCTCCCAAAGAACACATAAGTACTTGGGTTTAGTACCACATATTGTGGCTTTTGGATGTAAGCTGGCATAGATGGTGAACAAGGTCCTGCTTTTCAATAATATGCAATAAACTAACTTACTTTCCTTACTGCAAAATGATGAGGGAGAATTGTTCTTGTCCAGGCAATGTGCATTTCACCCCTTTCCATTTTCTCTGAGATAAAGGGTACAACTTCCAGTGACTCTAATGGGAGCAGCTATACTGGAATGCTCTGCTCTAGGAATACCACCCTCCAGATCTCTGGGTTTGTGGGAGAGATGTGCTTGTGTCCCTGCCTGCTGTTAAAGAGAATTTAGTTGTTAATTATCTGTCACTTGCAAGCTTCAGTGATAATTCTGAGCAACTGCCTCAGGGCATTATGAAATTATTGAAATCTCAGCTGCTGACCTGGCTGATCTCCTGTTGTTGTTCTTGGCCAGTAATTTCTCTTGACAGTATAAATATTGTTGCTCTAAAAGCCGTTTGGGACCTCTGGTTACTTTTTTTTTGCCTAGAGAGGGATAAAATAGTAGTGTAGCCGGGCTTCAGAGAAGCTACTGCTGTGTATACAGATACTGAGGGGATTTAAGTTGAGCTGGGGATGTTAAGGAAAAAGGAGATGATTTGTTGGGTTTTCCTCTGCGTGATTTATTCCTGGGACTTCGTATTAATCTGAGTATGGGTGTTTTGGGTTTACATCTCACTAATCTGTAAAGTGAAAGCATGCACTTCACATAGTTCAGAAATTGTGACCCAGCAAAAGATGCAGAGGATCCTGGTTTCATAACAGTTATGTCCTAGTTAGAACTGTCATAATATGCTGGATGTTGATAACTGTGTTATGGAAAGATAACGTATTAAAATTCGGTTTTTTTCCTGAAGGGGATAATCAGCTTGATTATAAAATACTGTGTCGCCTTTCCAGGTCAGCTGGTGGTCTGTACGCTCTGCTCCTGCGTCATGAAAACAAAACAGATCTGGCTTTTCTCTGCTCACATGCTCCCTCTGCTGGCACGACTTTGCCTGGTCCCTTTGGAAACCATTGTCGTCATCAACAAATTTGCCATGATTTTCACTGGTTTGGAAGTTCTCTACTTCCTGGCATCAAATCTTCTGGTGCCCTATAACTTGGCGAAATCTGCATACAGAGAGCTTGTCCAGGTAAGAGGGAGAACGTAACAACTTTATTTTCCTTGGCCTGAGCTTTTTTTTTGCAGGAAAAACATAACAAAAAAGTACTCTGGCTGTCTTCTGTGCAACTGTGTGTGTGTGTTAACTCATGCTTTCTTAGCAAACCAAATGTGTTCCTATCTATAGTATCTTCGTTCTTTAATTTATTGTAGCTTATAATTTGAGCAGTTAAGATGTTAGCCTGAATAGTGCTGCTGGCCAGCTCAGCATGTCCGCTTTGCTTGGACTTTGCTTAGTCCTTCCCAAAATCCAGGCTAAAAGACAAGATTGTGGCAGAACAGAATTTATTTACAGCTTCATTAAGTGGGCAAGGTAGTCCCTGTGTGCTAATTGTAGTAGCTGTTCATTTCAATAAATGCTTTATGTATGAAAAGTATTTATAATTACAGTAGTGTTAAACTGGGAGTAACACTAAAGCTGATTTTGACTGTAGTAATCACTGACTGTAGTCAGTGACTTGTAACTTGCAAATGGTAATTTGAAAGGTCAGTAGTATTTTCTTTAGAGCAGCAGCATTGCTGAGACCTCTAACAAAAGAGTTAGACAAGATTGATCTGACGTGTTTCTCTTCTGTTAACGCTTTGACATGTGCCATATATTTAGTTGAAAAGAAACTTTGTTAGTGGTACAGAAACATCACACCTCTTGTTATCTATATAAAAATAAAATATATGTGGATATGCATCCTTCTGTATATTTCAGTATAAAAAGAATGATGCTCACTTGACTTTGACTGACCCACTGTTTCAGCTCTTGCCACTTGCTAGATTTTTTTTAAACCAAGCCACTGGTTTTCTGTCTTCTGCTTTTCAGTCCAGAAGCAATCTGAAAACTAACTTTGTTAAGCTCTTTCAAAGCCGTCTTTAAAGCTCTTCTTTGCTGTCATATCTGTCATACACAAACAAAAACTTGGCAGCAGTAGGTGTCTGGTGTGCCAAGGTCTCAGCCTGTCACGTTGATCATTACTGTCTCGTTATTTACTTTGTATGTAATTGGTCTTTGTAGCAGGATTATCCTTTTGTGCTTGTACAGTACCTAGCATGGTCTGATCTTGTCTGTAACTAGCTTGCAGATTTGCTGATTAAAAACTAATTTTGGAGCTACCTGGCAAAGCTTCAATATCCTTTTTTTCCAGTAGAACAGGAAAATAATACTTGGAGTTTACTTAGAGTGGTAACATTTGAGATAAAACAGATGCACCTCTTTCTACAGCTCTAAGACTTGCAACAGTTTTGAAACCAACACTTCCATGTGTGTGAGCACAGGCAGAGAGTTCCTGAAGTCAAATTCTAATTGGATGCGGATTTGAGTCATGTATCTATATTTTTATCAGACACGTTTAAAAAACCTCAACATCTTACAAATGTTTTAATTACAAATACATTCTGAGGTGAGCAGGGAAATAGTTGTTTCTTGCTGGGATTTTTTTGGAGGTGCGTTTTTTTGGTCAGGCTTGTATTTTAAACACAAGCAGCTACACAAGTCTCCTTATCTCTAGGATTGCTTGTTTCTTCCAATCAGTATTTCAAATCTTTGCATGCCAGGCAATATTACAGTGTTGCAGTCAGGAGGAAGAAGTATTCCTTGTATGTGGCCTTTGGACACGGATCATACTCTTTCTTCTGACTTTTTATGCAGAAGGCATAAAGTTTTTTTCCTTGGGAATATGGAGAAAATGGCAGAAACGTTATAACGTGGCACTGGATTTATAATAGTGTTGTGTGATGCTTTTCTAAATGCACGTAGTAGAGAGTGGATTGGAATGAAAAGTTGTGCATGGTTTTTGCATTGTGCTGACAATATGGGAAAACAGGATTTTTGTTTTTAAAGAGCTTGCTGCTCTTTGCCTGTGTTCCTGAAACAAAACAGAAAAAAAAGATTGTATGTGTTCAAGTAACTGTTTGCAGCTCCACTACAAATCAAATTTAGTGTACTTATTCCAGAGGAGGACATTGTCTTGAATGTTTTCCTACTTCTATTTCCATTGATACAACTCTCTGTAGTTGTTAATTTTCGATTATGTCATTATCCTGGTGTTTGTGAGTTTGCTATTGGATTCGATTGCTGCTTTGATATCAGTGGCAAAACTTATTGAACATTGGGATGTTAAACACTGGGAGGGTTTCCTGAATGCAACACTAACACTGTAGGGGAGACAGCCCTAACAGGTGGGCCAGGGCAGCTTTTTGTCTGTGTGTCTTTCAGACTGTGGCTAACTTAGGCTGCCTGCTTGCAGCAGAAGATGCCAGAAATACCTCAGGGTTATGAATCTACATTATGAGCGTAGCATGACCCTCTTCCGATGTGGTGGAGCGCTCTGCCAGGAGCTGTGTAAGATTGCTGGCCTTGGTCCCGGGCCAAGGGAGTCTCCCCCAGGGCAGATGCTCTTCCTTCCCCGGTCTGTGCGCGGAGCCAAAAGCGGGAGCTTGGCACCGTGTCCCTGCCAGCGGCGTATGGCTTGTCCCTCAGCCACAGCACATACTGCAGCAGGTCCCATGGACGTGACGTACCTCGTGCTTGTCGTGAAAGACTAAGTAGGCAGCTTTTTTTAGCGTTTGCTAAAATTTGCTGGCCACTTTGGGAAGCAGATGAGGAAATAGTTGTTAGGGGTGATTTCCTCTTGACCGTTTGTATTAAGTCCAGCTATGGGAAGTTGCAGCTTCTTGGAAATGACTGCATTGTAATTTAGTTTTTGCAATAAAAAAGAAATAATTTGAGCTTCGGGGTTTCCTGAAATAACTCTTAAGCATGAATTTCTAAACACTTGGTGGATTAGGAGCAGTCAGAAGTCTGATATATGTTATTTTTTGAGATACTTAAACATAAAATGAGGTATTAAGATTTTCCTTAAAAACAGGTCAGCAAAGCAAATTTACTGTGCTGAAGTGATGTGGATCATGTTTCAGTATCTGTTGTGTGCAGTGACTTGGCAGTAGGTACAGAGAAAATAACATAGCTGTGACTGAAGCTGGGCAGAAAGCTCCAAGAAGGTTGTGCATGAGCTGGAGGCACGTGTCCTCACCCCTCTGGCTGTGACCGGGCTGCCGTCAGCAGCTCTGAGCCAGTTATTCATGGGAAGGGACATTCACCTGGTCTGATAGTTTGAAGAGTCAGGTACTTCTCCCTGCTGCAAGACAGACGATGGTGACATGTCACTGCTGAACCTCGGCTCTCCCTTTGTCATACTGTAGTTTGATGTACCTCCTCTTTGTCTTTGGGCTGGCTAATGCCATGTGAATCCTTAGTTTCCTTGTGGCTGTGTTACTGATTATCCTTTTGTTACCAGATCAATGTGAACCAGTAACGAACTGCATTTTTCTGTATTCCCCAGGTGGTGGAAGTGTATGGTCTTCTGGCTTTAGGGATGTCTCTGTGGAACCAGCTGGTCGTCCCAGTTCTTTTCATGGTGTTTTGGCTTGTCTTATTTGCTCTTCAGATCTATTCCTATTTCAGTACACGGGACCAGCCTGCCTCAAGAGAGAGGCTCCTCTTCCTCTTCTTGACAAGGTAATTAATTAGTCTGCAAATAGTCGGTTTTCTGTTTTGTATATCTTCTGAAATGAATGTTTGTGCTTTTTTAAAGACCATGTATGTATATTGGCTTTAATTCATTTGGATATCCAACAAATATTTGTCCTTACTGCAGCGACCATGTACGTAAACCCTGTTAAGCTTGTCTTTCAGAGACATGGATCCCATTCAGAACAGACAGCAGTAGTAGAAGTGTGGGGGAGTTCCCAAAGAGAGCAAAATATTCTTTTGATGAGGGAAGAGCTGTAATTAGAGCTTTGGTCCAGAAGTTGATGTCAGTATACAAATTGGTTTTAAGTCTGAGATATTTCAGATGAACTTCAGTCCAACTGATGTCTTATTCATGATTGCGCTGCTTTCTGAGCCCTGTCTGTCTTGTTTCATCATTCTGATGTGGGACACAGTCTTATGTTCATCCAAGCAGCTGAAGTACCCAACTCCCAAAGTAACTTTGTGGTTGATTTGGCAGAGGCGTAAAGATCTTAAACATAGCAAATTCCTAAAAGCTTTGTAAAAACTGGTTGTAAGATAAAGGAGAGACTGCTACTGCTGTTATTGAGAAAGGTGGGATTTGAGGGATTCTTCTGGCTGGAACCTACGTGCCTTTGCTGGCTGTTGTTTAACTAGAAATTACAGTGTACAGAAGGGAGCGTAGAGCAGAGAGGAACTGGGTGTGGTGCAGAAGGGGGGTTTGGCAAATTAGATAGTTTAATACTGGAATGGAGAGCAAAGAGGTAATAGTCGTCTAAACACACAGGTAACATGGAATATATTCTTTAGAGACCATACTTCATTAGTTCTGCTCTCTGGGTGCCAACTTACTCTAAGTTGTTCATCACTACAGTTTTACAATGAGACTTTCCAATTGCTTCGCTTTTTCTTGCCTTTGTGTGTGTATATATCAGTCTACGGTGCTGTAGTGTAAGCTGTCAAAATTCATTATAATTATGGAGAAATGCCAGGGATTTTATTGCATGTAGTATTAAAATTGCTTACAGTGTCATGTTGCATTATGTAAAAGCACTGACTGTGTTACCTGGCTGTTAACTAAACCATTGGTGTCTGAAGTTTTTCCTGCTGTTCTCTCTGCTGCAGTTTTAGGTTTGCTACAATAGAGTACCCCATTTAGCAGTTAGCAGAGGTGGGGGAAACGATCTTTTTCCTTGTAAATAAGTTGGGTGTGTTCCTACACCAAATTGTTGGGCTTCTGTTCGTGGCAAAACAGGGAACTTGCTTTGCAGACCTGAATTGGCTTGATCTATGAGTGAATGAATACCAGCCAATTTCTGTGAAGTTCTCCTTGCAACTGGAAAAATACAGGAAAACTCTGCAAATGTTCTCAGTGTTCTCAGCTGTCACAGAAGAAAAATTATAAGTCTTTATTCACCTTATAAACACAAACTCAGGTGCTACCACTATCAGCCTTTTAGGAGGGAGCTGAAATGCCTTGTTGGGAGTTAATAATGTAGTGCTGGTTATTTAACAAAATGGAAGAAAAAATGCAGTCTTCCATGAAAGTGAGTGAATTCTGCATCTCTGCCCTTTAATTGCCTAAAATAGTGTGACTGAAATTCAGGTGAGAGCAGCTGGGGTGTGCAGAGTAGCTGTGTCTGATTTACAGAAGGTCATAGTGGCCATACTGGCTCAGACCAGGTACTGATCTAGCCCAGGATCCCGTTTCCAGCAGTGGCTGGAGATGGGTACCTGTAAAGACACCCACTCGTTAAATGACAAACAGGATGCTTCCTAGTACTCCTCCAATCCTGCATCTAACTTCATGCTACTATGTATTCAGGAACCCTCAAAAGACTTCTCTTCCATCAGTTTGTGCTTTCTGCCCTTGAACTCACGTAAACTTGTGTCGTTTGAAAGATCCTGAGACAAGGAGTTTCACAGCTCAACTTTGTCTGTATGATGAAAAATCCCTTTTGGATTGTTTGAATCCATATAGTTTCATTCCGTGCCCTTCAATTCATGTATTGGGGGAGGAGGAGGAACAAACAGTTCTGTTCTTTTCTTTAAAATTGAGAGTAGCATAGGTCTATTATTCCTGGACTGGAAAGCTCTTGCTTGCTGTTTAAAAACTGTTCTGTGCCTTTCATTGTCGTTGTTGTTCTTCGGGTATGTAACTGCTGTGATTTTTGAGAAGTTTTGAAGGGTTTGGCTCTTTGGGGCAATTTATAAACTTGTACTTGACACATAAACATAACACTGAAAGCTCCCCAGGCTTCTCTTTGAGCTCTTAAGCTCCTCTGAGACCCTTGTATAGTAGATCATCTGGAAATAAGTTTAAGAAGGGTACTAAAATTACTCTGACAAAAAAGGATTGGGCATCAGGCATAAAAGCCAGGATTTTTGATTTTTGATAAATTATTTTAAAGCAAAACTTAAGAATTCCTCAAATATCCTTCAGAAATAGCTGCTTTAAATACTGCATTTCTCACTACCTTGACTGGCAGGAGCATTTAAAAGCTTTCCCTGCCCTGCTCAGCTTGGTAAGCAGGCAGAATTTGAAGGTTTACCAGAAGCACTGCAAATAGTATATGTAAACACATCAATATTTTCTGCTGTGAATTTCTTTCAAAGGAGATTTCCGGTTAAAGTAGTCATTAAAATAAACAAAGTAAATGTCTCTTGGACAAGCTTTGTTTATTTTTGAAGCATGTGCTTCCTCAAAACTCTTTTGTCGGAGCGCTGGACTAGTTCACTCTTTAGTCGGTTAATTAGCGTGACATGTTTTTGACCACCATAATTTCTCTCACAAGACTACTGTCCTGATGAACAAGCAAAGATTCTGTGCCCCCCGTCCCCCCCCCTTTTTTTTTTTATTTTTTTAAAATGAATGAGGGTGTCAGTGTATTACCTTGGATTATGTATGTGAGGGTTTCCCAGTGTGCGATGCCTGGCTGCCAGCTGACCCTTTGCTGAGTGCCGGGGCATCCAGTGCGCTGCATTGCGCTCCCCTGGTTCTGTCAGCATCCTCTTTCAGAACCCCAAGTTTGCTTTGAGGCTTGGGCTGCTCTGAATATTGCGGGATCAGCAGAAGAACAGCCCTAAGGTGAGGGAGCTGAAGTCACACGGCTCTTCTCAACATCCTCAAATGTGTTCTGGGGTCTCAGCCTTTGGGACTTCACTGCTGTAGCAAAAGAGAGGGAGAATATTCTTCACTGTCTTATTCTGCTGCTTCTGGCTCAGCCCTTTTGAAAGACAGGTATTACCTACCTGAACCTGATGTAAATGCTACCAAAAAACTCCCAGAACGCTATCAAAAAGCTCCCGACAGTATTTATCAGTTTGATGTTTGTTTGCTCTGCTGTGGATCTGAGAGGAGGGTGCCTTAGTGAATCCCTCTGCTTTAAATCTGTGTTTCTGGTAGCTGCCTGAAATTCCAGCGGGTAACCTGGGTGCATTGTGGCTGTAAAACTGATTTTTGGATCTGGAAACCCTCCGCAAGCAGGACAGTGCCACCCTGTGGCACAGCACTGGAGAGGGGCTGGAGAAGCACCAGAGCACAGCCCCAGCTCCAGGCTGAGGGCAGCCTTAGCTGGGGAGCTGAGCTGGAGTTGTGTCTTGGAAAGAAGTAACAGAATATATCCTACCTTTTTCTTTTTATAGGAGGATTTCATGGGTTTTGAGGGATTTCAGTATTTTTGTCAAACCAATCCAATTTTGCTTTAAAACTAACTTGCACAGTTAACAGGACAAGGGGAGAGCTCATCATGTTACTTTTAATTGATGGATCTTTTCTGGTTTTTTTTTCTTCTTTTTTTCTTTTCCACTCTCTCCTCCCAGTATTGCCGAATGCTGCAGCACTCCCTACTCACTGCTGGGCTTGGTCTTCACCGTCTCCTTTGTTGCTTTGGGAGTTCTGACTCTCTGCAAGTTTTACTTGCAGGGTTACAGAGCATTCATGAATGACCCTGCTATGAACAGGTAAGTGCCTCGTTGTGCCTAGAGTCTAAAAAGAAAGAGACAAAAAGGGATTTATATAGAAATATACGTGTTGCATTGCAATTTTTTTAACATATGAACTCTCGGTTATCCTTGTTGGGCTTTTTATTTGCCAGTCTGTGTGTACATTGCAAGGATTTGAGGTGGAAAAAGAGCTTGTCACAGACTTCTTGGGAGACGGTTCATTTCTGTAGCAAATTCAGGGCTGTTATTTGGGATTTATAATGGCACAGTTTGATTGTCATAGTGCTTTGATTTACATGAGTCACTGGAAAATTTTCATATGCTTGGGTAATATAAACACTTCACATTTCCATTTCCTCATTTACCCTGTAGTCATTACTACATTACTAACTTTGAGGCTTAAAACACAGCCTTGTATGGATTGCCTGAAAGTTACTATGGGAAATAACCAAAATATAGAAATTACCTTTTCCTAATACTTGTCCCAGCTTGTCTAATATGAAATTGGGTTCCTGGGTATGACGCTATCTTTTTCAGTTATTCCAGCCCTTAATTCCCTAAAAAGTTCAGACCATATGCAAAAGAATGTTTCACGTTTTGGATTGCAAGATGTGGAAGCAAAAATGGTATAAATCGGGTTTGTCCAGGAGTAGTCTACATAAAAGGATCTTCTGGGGAAACCTGTAGTTCTGGGTGGTCTGTACTTTACCCGAGTCAAATACTGGTACTAAATGGTGGTACTCGGAGGTATTAAATTCAGTCTGAGGTTCTGGGGCAAAAAGAAATGATCAGCTGTATTTGGTACAGGTACAGAGAGAATAAACTGGAAAATGGGTAAATTGCTGATTTGTCTAAACTGGTCACTGGTAGAGTGTTGAGTCAAGGATGTTTCCCCAGGGCCAAAAAATGGGTAAATTGCTGGTTTGTCTAAACTGGGCACCGGGTGGGGTGTTGAGTCAAGGATGTTTCCCCAGGGCCAGAGGACAGACAGGAGGGTGGTGATAGGGAAATAAACCAGGTGGAGAGGGTCTTCATGGTGATCTAGGAATAAGGCTGACTGGTGCCCAGGTGTAGACATGGCAGGGCTGCTTTGGGCTCATGTAGGCAGCACTAGGGCTGGTGGGTTCCTCCTGTTAAGACACAACCTGGGTCACTGAAATGGTTTGTGCTGGGGGGGACTCTCTCATGGGGTGGTGTCTGCTGGGCTGGATGTAGCCCAAGGGCTCCTAGTCAGGAGCAGGATTCTGAAATCTGCTAGTTCCTAATCTCTAGCACTTTGGTGTTTTTGAAAACATTCTTCTCTGGCCTTAGCAGGCACATCAGTAAAAGCTAAAACCAGTGACATTTAAAGGGTCGGTGTTTTTGAAAACATTCTTCTATGGCCTTAGCAGGCACAGATTAAAAGCTAAAACCAGTGACATTTAAAGGGTTGTGGCAGAAACAGACAGTTTGTTTCCTGGTGTTTCTAGATGTATTTTTGAACCAACATTGACACACTGAAAGATGTGATTGATTGTTCTTTTTGACTGTGTTAATCTGCAGGGGAATGACTGAAGGAGTCACACTCCTGATCCTGGCTGTGCAGACAGGTTTGATTGAGCTCCAAGTTGTGCATCGGGCGTTCCTGCTCAGTATTATTCTTTTCATTGTGGTGGCATCCATTCTTCAGTCCATGCTGGAAATTGCTGATCCCATTGTCTTGGCATTGGGAGCCTCAAGGGACAAGTAAGAGACCGATTTCCTAAACTGAAAAGTTACCCAATGCTGTTTTAGGAGGTGATAAATGAGTAATTGATGGACTGATTGGGATTTTTAGTAGTTTGTAAAGTTACCCTGTTGTGTCTTTTCTGTATGGAGATTTCTTTTCTGGCCGAAATTCTCTAGTTTTTCCCCTCTCTATCCTACTCCCTGAAGGGCACACAGTAATGCTTTTCACCATGCTGTATTCTAAGAAACAGGGGTGGCTTTGGTGACCAGCTCAGGACTGAGTCCATCCAGGATGTGTGAGCCCATGCTGTTCTGCAGCTGCTGGCTGCCCCCTCTGAGTATTACACTGCACAGTGGATTTTCTCCCTAAGGAGAGTGGCAGCGCGCTGTGGTCTCAGTGAAGCAAATCCAGGACTCCAGTGCCTGTGCTCTCCCTGCCCACACTCTCCTCTGCAGTTGGGTAGGTTTCCCTCTGTCCTCTGAGTATTACACTGCACAGTGGATTTTCTCCCTAAGGAGAGTGGCAGCGCGCTGTGGTCTCAGTGAAGCAAATCCAGGACTCCAGTGCCTGTGCTCTCCCTACCCACACTCCATTGTGGGTGGTTTTGCTGAACCTCCTCTGCAGTTGGGTAGGTTTCCCTCTGTCTCAGACAGCTGTTGAGGATGGGAAGTTTCTAGGAGTGACCTTGTGTTAGAAATTGTAAAACCTTTTTTTTTTTTTTTTTTTTCTTGTGAGGCTGTGATCCCAAAATGATAGGGTTTACTGGCAGAAAATAAGAGGTGGAAGTGTTTGAAAATTGTAAACCTTTTTTTTTTTTTTCTTGTGAGGCTGTGATCCCAAAATGATAGGGTTTACTGGCAGAAAATAAGAGGTGGAAGGCTTGCATTAGTGTACCAGATGTTCTGATCATGTGGGATTGTTGTTAAGTTTAATTTGTGTTTTGAAGAGCTGTGTTGGTATCTGCTGTTCCTGTATTAATCTGTTTGTGTCTCTGTTAATTGCTTGTGTCTTTTCCCTTTCTGTAACCTGTGAGGAAATAAAAGAGAAGGTTTATTTATGTTATAGAGAGTTTGTTTAGCTTAGAGGCTACTTGTAGCCAGTGTGTTCTGCATGAAGCAATGTTAACTTCAGATATAGTAACAGAGGGAAAGGGCGTAGAGCCAGGATATGAGCATCTGCCCAGCTTAAACAAGCAGTCTAGTGACAGCAAGTTTTAACTCTCTTCTGCCAAATCTCCTAGGCAGTTTGAAATCAACTAGAATCAGGATAAATTACAGTTCAGCCATCCCTTTCTCCTTCACCCACAGACACAGAATTGCAAGCCTCACAGTAGCATTCTGATGTATCTTCAGACTGTATTAAATTGTCCAGTTTCTGCTTCTGTCCTGTCCCTTCAAGACTTTCACTTTTTCTGTACCCCATTTCCAGAGCTAAATGAGGTTAAACAACCCAAAGGACATGTAGGTATAGTAAATTATTGGAGATATTCTGAAAGCCTTCACAAACATGTGGGTGTAAAAAGATCAATGGTGTGTTTAGGTTGGGAAGGAGATTAGGAAGAGGTAAGTGATAGGAGCAGAGTAAGGACTGGCAGAGATGAATGTTCAAGTCCCACTATATTTCTTCTTTTGTGATCTCTGACTTGGGGAATGTACTTCTAAAGGCAGCAGGGTTAAATCTGGCAAGGAAAGGAAATCCCTTTGCCCCATACGTGTTAGCAAAAAGACATAGGAGAGTTACAATAAGTGTATAGTCTGGGAGAATGTACAAACAGCTGCATGCAAATTTAATAATTGTCTTTATTGTTATGGACTTTCTTCTGAAACATTTAGTATCTCAGGTACTTGATTTGTCTAACCACTGACTTGACCCATTATAATAATTACTGTAGGTGAATTTTTGCTGCTTTCAACACAAAGACAAATATTGTAGGTGAAGGTCAGACGAGAGGGAACTTTTCATAGTGTATGTGTTGTAGGCCTGCATGCTGGGAATGAGGCTGCGCTCAAGTAAAATAGAAACTCCTTTCAACAAGTTAAAGCCTTAAGCAAACATCTAACGTGCCTACAACCAGCAGTCAGCCTATTCTTACTCTGACACTCAAATCTGACTTGGAAAAATAAAAACCTATTGTGTTGTTTGCAGGAGTCTGTGGAAGCACTTCCGAGCTGTCAGCCTCTGTTTGTTCTTACTTGTGTTCCCTGCGTACATGGCCTACATGATTTGTCAATTTTTCCACATGGATTTCTGGCTGTTGATCATTATCTCCAGCAGTATTCTAACCTCTCTTCAGGTAAGGATGTTAGCCCTGTAGTAACTGTGAAGCCCTGCATTAACTGTGATCCTGTTACTCTAGAGGGAGAAGTACATGATGAGAAAAGAACAGGGATGATAGAAGGGCAGAAGTACAAGAAATGATATAAAATCTCTTTATCTGGTATCTGAGAGTAAGGAGCTCCTAGGGGTGAGTTGAGAATGTAGGTAAATGAAAGTCTGTTTCAGATTGTAAAGCCAGAAGGCTTTTGAGGGCATAACTATCACAGTAAAAAGGTATTTTTCCAAAACACTAATTTATGTGTAGTTATTTAGCTATTTGAAAGTAATTTGATGTTCAAAACAAGTACTGTAAACATAGGAAATGTTTTTTACTATGACTTCTTGTTATAACTTGCCTTTTTTACTATTAAATTTATAAAATGCACGCTCATGATGCTCAGCGCTTTTATTTAATCAATTTGGCTACGATCTGGACTCAGGATGGTACAGAAGGGAAAGTACTTGGGAACCAGCCTAAATGCTTTGTACGAAAGAGTGCCTTTTATTTGTCTTGTAAATTGTTCAGTAACAATTTTACTACTTTGGGGCTTGCCTGCCCTCTGTCTGATTTGGGAGCGTTGTGTGGATAATGTTGAATGACTTAAACTCCAGTTCAGAGTTGCATGCTGAGCTCCTGGTCTTGTGCTGTGTTACAGGTGCTTGGGACACTCTTCATTTATGTTCTGTTTATGGTGGAGGAGTTCAGAAAAGAACCAGTAGAAAATATGGATGATGTGATTTATTATGTTAATGGCACGTACCGGCTGCTGGAATTCCTCGTCGCTCTCTGTGTGGTGGCATATGGTGTCTCGGAAACGGTCTTTGGTGAATGGACTGTGATGGGTTCTGTGATCATCTTCATTCACTCCTATTACAATGTGTGGTTACGGGCCCAACTGGGGTGGAAAAGTTTCCTCCTTCGCAGAGACGCTGTGAATAAGATCAAATCGCTGCCCGTTGCCACGAAAGAGCAGTTGGAGCAACACAACGACATCTGTGCCATCTGCTACCAGGTGAGAATGGAAGTGTCAAAAGATTGACTTCAATTTAAATACCTCTAGGCTGTCCAGTCTGCAACTACTACAGTAATTTTTTTGGATTACTTTTAATGAGTAATGTTGTGCTGAATAAGTTACTTGAATAACCCAGTTTTCTGCTTTGCGTAAATTGATCTGGAGTGCTGTCACTGAAAGAGTTTTTATGAATAAATAGGTAGTTTGGATGTGTTTAAGCTTTCACTCTTTTTCTCCATTACACAGCGAACTGTCCTTGAGCTTCTTTGAAACCTCTTGTGTTTGGGTTGAGCTGGTCTCAACAGCAACAGTAAATGTGCCTTTTTTCATTAGTGGAAGATTTTTTTTTTTACTGAAAGACAATATGTACCCAGTAACTGATTTGTTATTATTCCATAGAAGCAGCTCAGTCTCTACAGATGTCATTTCGTGCATAATGTCAGTTTTATAACAGAAATCTAATTATGAAAAGGTTAAGGGTCTTTCTAATGTAAGCCAGCAGATGTAAGGACCTTAAAAATTAATGCTGAAAGTAATATCTTTGTCACACCTCCAGCTCCAAAGTCTCTTTTTCTTGGATAGAAATTGTAGTTGTGTGTGACAGTGAAAGAACCCCCCCTAAGATCAGTAGTGTGCAGCTGGAATGCAACTGGATTGACTCCAAACCTGATACAAATTCCTTGAAGAGTAGAACTACCGGTGCCGGGTTAAATGACAGCTTTTAGAACACCAGATAATGTGGGTCTCAGCAGACAGGGTTAGGGTGTTGCTTCATTTCTGGTTTGCTGTTGTTACATGTTGTATCTGTGAGTGTGCTGGTTTTGACTTGCACAATTATTTCTTAAGCCGACTAATCCTGTGACTCTCGTCCTACGCAAGCTTTTATTTAAGTGTAATAATACCTTACAAACAAAGCTTTTTGACTAATTTTTAATCCCTGTAACATAAACAGCCCACACCTGGTGTGTGTTTGAATTGTGTGTGTGTGTTTGAATGTGAAGGCTTGTTGGTATGAAGGGAGACATGTTCTCTTACTTGCCTGTGGACTGGCTCTGTCTCCTCTGTGGCTAGTGAACCCATTAGATGCGTGGGGTGAGAGGAGAGGGATGGGATTGCAAATAATACATAATCTTTCTTTTTTTTTGTCTTTCAGGATATGAAAACTGCTGTAATCACACCATGTAGCCATTTTTTTCATGCGGGTTGTCTTAAGAAATGGCTGTATGTACAAGAAACCTGCCCTCTGTGCCACTGCCAACTTAAGAGCCCTTCACAGCTACCGGGACTGGGACCAGAGCCAGTTCAACAGCCAAATCCTAGTGCAGAGCAAAACACCAGACCTGGAGATGCAGCTGAACCCCCCGGTGGTGAACATGACAATGGGCCAAATCTGAAAGGCAGCCCCAGCAAGAGCGATGGACGGGCTGCTGAAGGACAGGAGGGCCTGGAGGCTGCTGCTGGGATGGAGGGGTCTCAGAGCATGGACAGTGTCACGAGCCCCTGTGAGGCCAGCCAGGGATCAGCTTGTGCTGCAGAACTAATGGCAGCCCTGGAGGGGTGCCCTGCTCCAAACCCGAGGGTTTGTGTCCAGGTCTAAGGTGGCAAAGGATGACACGGGAACAAACACATTTCAGAGATCCAAGTTTGACTCAGAAGAAAACCTATCCTTCCGCAGCTGTGAAAGAAGTTTAGCTCTTAATGCTGGTCAAAATGTAATCTCCCATGCTGATTTCTGTGGGCTGCTTGGTAGTGGTAACTCCAGTGAGATGTAGTAGAAATGACTCCAGAAGCTCTCTGAACTGCGGGCATAGGAAGGATGTCTGGAAATAAACTGCAGTGAAAAGAGTGTTTTCAAGATGTAGGTGAGGGACGAGAGGAGCGAGAGGTCTGCGGCAGGTTGTAGGCAGACGGACAGAAGGTGAGCTATTGTTTTGGTGAGGAAGAGGGTGTCGCATACAAGCCATGTCCCAGGGGACCCGAGAGGCGCTGAATGCAGCGAGTTGCTCCTCTCTGACCGAGGTGCAGCTTTGCTGACAAATATTTTTTTTTTTATGGCACGTGAGCAAAAATCAAAGATGCAACAGCAGTGATTGTACTGGAAGATGGAAGCACTCTTAATATGTCATGTGTATGCTTTGGGTGTTCTTGGTGGGGCAATTGCATTTGAATTCATGTAATCTATAGTGACTCTTGACTCTTATGACGGAGTCTTCAATATTTTGATGTATATGAAACTTTTGCTAATTATGGGCACAGTCTGGGCTGCATGAAGTAAACTAAAGCTCTAATGAACACTTTGACCTCTGCTACCGTGTGCAGGAGGAAAGTGGGATGAGTTTTAGGGCACAGATAGAGGCCTTGCAGGACTGTGCTGTGTAATGTTTAATTCTTGCAGCTGAATTAAAACAGTATTAAACTCTGGCGATATTTGCACTTTGGGAATGAGTACATTATTGTGTATGATCAGACTCCGCAAATGCCACTTTTAAAGCTGTTAATAGGTTTGCACCTTTTTTTCTTTGACAAGGACATGTCCATACTTAAATTTTTACATGCATCATGGCTTCAAGTAGAACTAGGGACTGGGGTGGGGAAATAGGTGGGAGTAGGGGGCAGGCAATTTTTTTATGTGAATTTTGATATGAAGAGAAATTAGTCACTTATTTATACGATAGGCTTGACTCAAGTGTTTTTCAAAGTCGGTATTCCTAATGTGAAATGTGATACTATTTTATTTTTAGTAGTAAATTTGGATGTAGACTGACAGACATAGCTGAATGTCTTAATAAATTACATTTGAAGATTTTTACACCTGGTTATGTGATTCTTGTACTGAAATTCCGTGAATTTTAAGTATGTGTTGAGAGGCTCTTCTGCAATAGTAGCTCTCTGTTCTCCTTGGAGATCAGTGGAACTTCTGATTCTCTCCCCCATTTCCATTTCAATGCTGTACGTCCTGGTGGTACCTCCTGGCCTCCTCTGGTCCTTGCCACCAGATCTTTGCCAGTACAGACAGAACAATAGCTGAGCTCCCGGAGGCTGTGTGCTGCCTGCTGCTGCTGAGCCCCAAGCAAAACCCAAACCTATTTCTGTCTCACCTGGCAGGATGAGACAGAAAATTTCAGTTGCACCATCCTTTGATTCTGTATCTCAGGTTTTTTTTTCTTGCATGTTGATCAGAAATTTAGGTTTACTATGTGCTTCACTGATCATTGCAAATCTTTTATTAACAGCTGGATATGTTGGCAGGGTGGGGAGGAAGGGAATTGTGAGAATATTTTTCTTGAACTCTTCTTTTTTACTCCTTCTAGTCAGCATTCTGGGTCCTGCTTTTCCACACCTGCATTTCTGCAGAATTGAATCTTTCTCAAAAAGGTGTTTTGTATGTGTCCAAGCTTTTAACCTATATAACTTAAGACTGTTTCTATTCTAATCGCACTTAAAAGTCTGTGGAGGCAGGAAATGGGGAATTTCTGGGCAGCACTTTAGTGGGGAGCTCCTTAGTATTGTGAAACGAAGACTTTCCCCCAATTCACAGAATCTGTTCTTGAAGGATACTCTATTTGACCCTGCTTGCTGACCCTGGGTGTGGAAAGATGACCCCCGGAAGTTCCTCACACCGGTGATGGGGAGCTTTTCCTTTGTGTAAGATCTCCTCACCTCCATGGTAAGGAGCAAGTGGTGCCCCAAGTGAGTGGGAAGAGGAGAAGAGCTGGGTTTGGTCAGCCCTGTGAAACGAAGGCTGGAGGGTTGTGGGTGTTACACAAATACCTTGGGGTGAAGGCAAGGGAGGGAGGAGAGGAACTTGTGCTCATCTGCAGTGTTCACACCAGGGCAGTAGAGCAGAGGGGGAACCATGGGGGTCATCAACTCCAGTTCGTTGCTATCCCACACAGTATGTCACATCATCACTTTCATAAATATAGGAAGTGATGTTGAAAAAATAACAAAAAGAGTAAGGTTTGCCATCGCTGCTTATGCTGAGAAGCTGTTTCTCAGCCTGACCTCTCGGCAATGAACCTTTTAATTTATACTCTAAATTATTCATAGCTAATCGGTAACGCAGAAGCAGGGGGAAAGGACTATGGATTTACACCAACATGGGTAAGAGAGAAGTGTGCCCGGAGATGGCTCGTTAGGAATCGACAGGCCCACGGCAGGTTCAGCAAATGTGGTCGGTGTCTGCCAGGAGTGCGGATCGGAGACGTGGATGTGGCACTGGAGAGGAGCCCCACAGCCTAGGAAGGTATGTGCTGTCTTTTAGGAGAAATGATGCTGCAGCATTCCCACTGGGGTGAACCAAAAGCAACTCTTCTGTGCTGGAAAAGGTGCTGAAAGATGTGGAGGTTCAGGCAATCTTAGCAGAGTTCTGCGTCCTGGCAAGAGGGGCGTGATGAGATGAGAACATCTCTGATCATCACCTTCATCATCACCTTTTTTACTGCAAGAAGGGCATTTTCAAGAGGAAGAGGAGGGAAAGGGGAGGCTGCTAGCCTCGAGAGTTCCTAGGAACAAGGGCTCTTCTTGAAAGGTGGAACTTACCTTCATTAGGTGCCAACACGGTTACAAGGAGTTGTTTGTAAGAGCAAGGCGAGGTGGAGTGTGTACGTTGCTGCTGGGCTCATGAGGCAGAGCTAACTGGTGAGTAAAATCTGCTGGAAGAGAAAGCTCAAGGGGGAGGAATGGGGTGTGTGTGTTCGTTTTGATTTTGTTTTTTTTCCAACTCAGAAATGCTGCATTTTCTGAAAAACTGGGGACAGTTAGCTCTAGAAGGAACTCAAAAAGTTTTTTTCCAACTCAGAAATGCTGAGAAAATAAGCATTTTCGGAAAAACTCGGGACAGTTAGCTCTAGAAGGAACTCAAAAATAAGCCTGCGAGGAATGGGGGTGGGTGGGAAATAAATACTGATAAGCCAAGCAGGCTGTATCGTACGGGTCAGGAAGTTCAGGGATGAAGTGAGAACTGCCAAAACTCAGGCCAAATTAGAGCTTGCGGAAGAAATAAACTGTGGAACTTGAAGGGGAATAGGAAAAAAAAAAAGGGGAAGGCTGCTATGGCGGAGCAGGGAGGTAAGGAATGAAGTGAACCTCCTGTCTCAGTGCTCTAGAGCATCTGGGTGAACGCTCCTGACCTCTCAGCGTTGTCTGGGGCAGAATTCCCTCTTGGACACCGCTTGCCTTGAGTTGATTTTCTCTGCAGCTGTGCATGAGTAAATGGGAAAAAATGCTTCTTGAGTGTTTATGGTCAGGGTATCACTGTGGGCTGAGGCTAGAAATCATCTTCACGTGGACTCCTGACGGTGGCGTGATTGACGAACACTTGGACTCCAAAAGATGCTTCCAACTCGGTGATATAATGGGAGCAGTTGGGAATTGCATGGCTGGTTGGTTTTTTGTTGGAAATAGGAGCACTGATAACATGGTGTGACGGCGTGTGCCTCGTCAGTCCTGTCGAGAGCCCGGCGCTGCTGATTCACGGAGCCCATTGCTCAGGGAAATGGATTTGCATAAGGTGAGATGGCTCCGTGAGAAGAGCAACCAAGTCCGTGGGTAGGAATTTGAGTTGAAAGCCGTGGTTTGAATTGCGTTGCTCTCAGCTGCCTTGGCTTTTGGCTGTTCTGCAGCAGAAGAATCTATTTCCTTCCTTGTTCCTAGTGAAGCGCTTCATTTTATGCCAAGGCAGAGAGTTCCTGAAATGTACAGCGTGGGAAAACCTCTTCATTCCGAGTCCCTTTATTTCCTGATTAGTTTTAAATTCAATTTCTAAGTTACCTCAGTCCTTTTCCTAAAATATACCAGAGTTTTGGCTTAAACTAACAATATTTGAGAACCAGCTTGTAACATTTTTCCTAACTGGCAGGGACAGTTAAGGAGTTTGATTTCAGTCGGTTCAAAATTCAAATTATCTCTAGCAAGTAGGATTTAAAACACAAGAAAGCTGATACCAGTGTCTAAAAAGAGAAACCACGCTTGGGAAGGAGAACTGGCTGTTCGAAGCACGTTGTGTTTTTGGGAAGGCAGCTGCCTTCAGAATGAAAGTAACCAAATTGGAGTGAAACTGATGTTGCTGGATTTTGTTGGGGTCAGGGGAGCAGAAGGCAGGGAGGCCGCTTGGTTAGAAGCTTGCTGGACATCAGCACGGCAGTGGCTGGGTTGGAAGTTCTCAAGAAGGAATGGTCCGTGGACCACTGCTGGTTTATGCTGCTCCGAGGAGGGCTGCGGAGGCGACTGGTGGATTGGTGCTGGTTTTTTTCCTCCTGCTGGTTAAATTTGTACTAAGAGACCTTTAAATAATTTTCTGGCACTACTTTTCAGTCTCTGCAGCGTCCGGAGCTGTTGTGTATCAGCTAAGTCTGTCCTGTAAGGGTTGCTTATTCTTAGTCTTGCCTGTGATCTCACCCCACAAAAACATTTGTGGGCAAGGTTGGCAAATGCAGTTCCTTTCTGATCTCTTTGCCTTTGCTTGCACTTAGGAAGGTGTGAGGAAATGCAATTTTAAACCCAACTTTTCTTGGTCTTAGTGTAGAAATTACCTGGTCCCCATTTTTGTGATATGCATATTCAATTACGGTTCACCCCCCCACACCCCAAAGCTCTCAGATTTCTTTTTGATGATGCCTGTTTCTTTTAACTATGGTTGTTCTACCTACTAGCACCCTGCCAGAGGTGCCACCACGGCTGGAGGTGTGGTGACTCTCTCCTTGGGGCAGTTCAGCCCTGCAGAGCTCCATGGCTGTGCCTGGGAATGCCCCGTGCCGACACGGAGACTCTGGCCAGGGAAATTCCATCTGTTTTCATAAAGGAAGCTGTGATTCAGTTGATAAAACCACTCGGCAAATGTATTCTGTGGCTTTAAGGTATCGATTATTCTCTTGAAAACAAACGCTGTCTTTTAGAGAAAAAGGTGGCCTGCAAAACTTGGTGAGGTCTCTATAACTCTCTCTAACTTTGAGTGTATTAAACAACGCTGAGACAGCCTGTCTGGGGCACACATAAACCTAAAGATGACCATCCTGGTTAAAGAGATAAGATATAAAACAATTTATATACATAAGCAACCAACCCAAATTAAAAAATAAATAAATAAATAAAAAGATTTGTATGTTACAAGTAATTAGATGTGATTTTTCCCAGTGGTTGCCGTTTCCTGGAAGCTTATAATCCACATCCTTAAATAAATGTGGTAGCTGAAACACTCTTGGATAATACAACAGCCGAAGCCCAGACGATCTGCAGAATTTTGCAGCAACAGATGTGAAAAGCCTGGGACTGCAATGTGGATAAATGACTTAAATCTTAGGAATTTAAAATGTAAAACTGACTTAACTGGATCAAAATAACCAATTGAATAGGTATCTGGTACTTATAAATGAAATGATATACAGTTCCTTAATTGACCATAGTCTGAGTTTTCTTTAAATTGATTGTTCGCTTCTAGCTTGGGGAAAAAATGCCAGCTGGAATGCAGAGGGATTAAGTTTTATTTATTTTCCTTGCTAAGAGCCACATTGTGCAATTTAAAAGGAAACGTCCTTGAAAGATGGGTTCCTTTGTAAACTGTCTCAGCCCTTGTTTGTTTTCAGATGGAAATTAATTTCTCAAAGGCTCTCCGTGCTCGAAAGTGCACGTTGATAAGTAAAGAAAAACAAAAAATTGCAACCTGCTAAGATACATCTTGTTTTCCAGATCAAAATCTTTACGTGCAAGTTGGTTGAGTTTTGGCTATAATGGATCTGGTCATCCTGCTGGAAAAAAAAAGGCTGGTAACGATCTTCATTTGCACAGGTGGTAGGAAACAATCAGTGGGAGAACCTCAAACCCAACTGTTGAGTGTTAATAGAATTCTTCATAATGCTTTGATGTGCTTAAATATTAATCTTAAGTACTGCAGAAGATGCAGCCAGGTGTGTCAGCTCCTTGTTGAGCTCGAAGGGTGCAGTTGAGGGGTTCTGCTTGGAGCATGTTCCTGTGTCCAGCTGGAAGAGATGGCACTGAAGATCAACTGAGGTGCTTAGTGGCATTTTCACAAAAATTGGGCCCGTGCGGCCATTTCTCACCAGAATCACAGTTGCACGTAAGGTGGATCTGGTGACCTCCAGGTCCCCATTTTTAATCCTTTTCTCCTCCTGGAGAGGAGAATTAAAGGAAGCTGTGGGGTCACTTTTTCCCTTGGTATGGACAAAGAACATGAGCTGAGTTCCAAAAACTGCCTGATGTCAGGGACGAGATCTGGGGTGATGTGCTGCTGGTGGGCTGTGTAATCTTCTCCCCAGGCTTGTTCTCAACAGAGAATACAGCTTTTACCCTTGTGGGGTTTTACTGGCTGGGTCTGTCTGTGCGCTGGTGGGTCCTGAAGTGTCCCCTCTGGTTTCAGACGCAGTGGGCTCTGTATCTATTCGTGCTGTGCTTTTATGGTGGGAACGGGTGGTTCTGGCTGTGGTAGGTTCTTGCTCCTCTGATGTTGTTCTATCAGACTGTGGGATCAAACTTCTCCCTGGGCAGAAAACGAGCACCCAACCTGAGCTTCACTCCTCCTGAGGATCCAACCCTTAAACACACACCCTAAAGATGTTCAGACCCACAAACATCTGGATGGGATTAACCCCTGCGCTGGGATTTCGCCCCTCGGGCTCCCTTTTCCAACGGGACTCCCCAACTTCCCAATAGCCCGAGCTTCCCAGGGAGTTCACTTTTCCCCTTTTCCATGACGGGTGGAGTCAGGAGGAGAGAAGGAAGGTTTGGGAAGGGGGTGACAGCCCGGGGAGCAGCAGGGCTGGGGAGCAGCAGGGCCGGGCAGCCCCCGCGGTGGCCACGGCGGGGCAGTGCCGCTCCGCGGACGGGAGCCGGCGGCGGGAGAGGGGA
>NW_015090893.1:9622059-9628787 GCF_001431845.1 Calidris pugnax
ATCGGGACTAAGGGGGTGCCTTTCCTCGGGGTTTTGCAAATTTAAATAGTACCTGGGGAGTTTTACAAGGAAATAACGCTAATAACAATTAAAACAGTTTCCACGTTTGACTTCACCCCCAGGACATCCCCACGATGTCGATGCTCTACTAACGGTTCATCTCGGCAAAGTTTGCTGAGAAAAATAGGATTTACGTTTACAGGGGATCAGAGATCTCCTCCAACACCGGTATTTTTCTTTCGGCTTGAAAGATGGGGTTTTTTTCCCCCCTTTTCTTAAAAACCAGACAGCACAGTCCCAGGCGACTCCATTCTCGGTGCCAAAGCAACGAGGTGCCACAAAGCCATTCTCTTTTTCTGAAGCTTCCCACAGCTGAAGATTTATATGATAGAAATAATTTGGTTGGGGTCAGGATTTTTGCTCAATATAACCCGAGGGGATTTTGAGAATTGCTTGGATTCTGGTGAAATCCCACCGGGGGCCAATCAACACTGTCTGGTTTACAGGGGATCAGAGATCTCCTCCAACACCGGTATTTTTCTTTCGGCTTGAAAGATGGGGTTTTTTTCCCCCCTTTTCTTAAAAACCAGACAGCACAGTCCCAGGCGACTCCGTTCTCAGTGCCAAAGCAACGAGGTGCCACAAAGCCATTCTCTTTTTCTGGAGCTTCCCACAGCTGAAGATTTATATGATAGAAATAATTTGGTTGGGGTCAGGATTTTTGCTCAATATAACCCGAGGGGATTTTGAGAATTGCTTGGATTCTGGTGAAATCCCACCGGGGGCCAATCAACACTGTCCGGCTTCATTTATGGGTTCAGATATTTTTTTTCCCCTCTTCCCTTTGCACAGGGTTTTAAAGTGAGATATGCAAACAGAGACCATTGTCAAATACTCCAATGGGAGACTGCTCTTCAGCTCCTTGAATACAATATCTTTTGCCTTCTTGCATAAATATTTTAATTGCTAATTTGCTGGTCTCATTTAACACAGATTTGGCATTTATCATTTGAATTTAAACTTGTTAAAATTGACAATTTTCTCGGCTACCTATGTTAATAATTTAAAGGGAAAGCTCATTATTAAATTATTATGGGTAATTATTTTGTAACTAGTGTGGAAATTGTCATTTCTGCAGCCTTAAAGGATCCTAGAAGAAGCGCGTGAGGATCAATATGGATCAAATCCCAGGAAGTGTAAAGACACACAGGAACAGTCTTCTCTATAAAATGTTATGTGGCTGGGGAAAAATATTAGAATTAGAATATAATTCTCTATACTTGCAACTCTCCAGTTGGAGACTGCTGAAGCAAAGTGGTGTAGTTGGAGGGTCATAACAGCCTTTTTAATTTTGGGCTTTGATTCGTCCTGAAGCTGTGGCTGGGAAACTGGTGGGGGGAGGTTTGGGTGAGTGCACCTTGCAGAGCTCACAGGAGTATTTTATACAATAAGATGTTTCCTACGTGTGTGTGCTGGCTATTCATACAGTGCAGATGCTGTGGGTCTGCCAGACCCACAGGACAGCACCCCACTGCCTTTTGCATGGCTAGTAGCTCTTTGTCCAGCAATTTCCTAGCATGTCTGAGGCTCCTGGAATAACAAAAAAAAATAAATTGTTTTGCCATAATTTTTAATTTTTCCACCTGGAAGGTATTGAGTTCAAAAAAAGTGACTACCCCAAATATTAAAGTATGAAGCCTTGCTCTGGCACGGAGCGAAGAACTCTGCGGAGTCTGTGGCTGGAGAAGACTGCACAGTGTATCAGGGGAGCACCTGGAGCAGCATCAGGGCTCCTGACAGCAGTTCACACTGTTCCTGGGTGGCACTGGCACCTTTTGCTTTGCAAGAAGATGTCAGCTGGTGGTTAATGCTCCAGATCCCTCTGAGGCACAAAGTTTGTTTTCTCTGAGAAATGATACTTAAGTGTGATGAATAAAATTTTAATTCCCAGATATCAAAGCCAAAAGCAAGCAGGAGGAGCAGACCACCTCTGCGCACCCTGAAAGAGGTGACTGTCGGTGCTGATTTCGTTTCTCAGAGAGCACGCTTGCTGGTGTGGTGTTGGCAGGCTGCAGTCTGGGATCTGTGACTCCATCACTGCCACCTGGCACACACCGTACCTGCAGGAACGCTGGGCTGAGGTAGGCTGAGTCCCAGGCTTTCAGGACTTCCAGTGCCCAGGGAAACCCTACTGATTTCAATGAGTTGGTGCTGAGTTTTGCTGGGCAGAAAGTCCTGCTCTGTGGATGGAGCAGAGGAGCCTTTCCCTGCAGCACCAGACTTTCCATCCCCAGGAGGTGTTTGTGGGGTGGTCGGTGCTCACCTGTTTCTGCAGGTACATGCAGCCCCAGGTACCAGCCCCTGGCCCCAGCAGCTGCCTCCAGCTCTTACCCAGGAGCACGTTGGGTTTGGGCGGTGACACAGTCATCACAGATGTAATTCCCTTAAAAAGGATGTTCTGAGGTACGAGGTGTGTTACTGAGGTAAGCGATGCCAGCACAGCCCCTCCGGCGTTCCCCAATTCCTCACCATCCGGCCAGGGGTCTCCGCAGCTGGATTTAGCCTGCAGCCAAACCGCCAGGAACAAGGAGGTGAAGTCAAACCCCCTCCCCGCTCCCGCCAGATGGCCCTCACGCTTTTTTAATTTTACTCTCAACGGCTGGTAAAGGCTCTGCAAGCACTCGGTGAGTTTACAAGGGATGGGAGTCTTTCCCCTCACTTTATTTCGGGAGCGTGAGCTCCCGGATGGTGCCACCCCCCGTGGCGGGCACACCACCCCCCACCTTTCTCAGTGTCCCCCCGTTTTCCTGGGTCTGTAGGTCGAGTCCTGAAGGTGAAGCACTGAGGGGCTTCGGGAGGGTGCAGAGCAGGTCCTGGAAATGTTGCTGACCTGGACCTCGCACACGTGTGTGACAGACCACGTCCCGCGTGTGCACCTGGCCCCGGCGCTGATTTGGAGGCAGCCTGGGCTCCCAAGGGCAGGCGGCTTCTTGCTCAGACACCAGCCCTCTGTCTCTGCCCATCAGTAGCCACCAAATTCTGCCAGTGATGCTTTATGCCTTTTGAGAGCGAGGGACAGTTTGGAAGGTACCGAATTCATCAATAACTTCTTTTCCTGTTGATCTCAAAACAATAAGAAAGGACATTTACTAACTCCTTACCCACTGCTTTGACATTTGAGTTTCAACTTTATGGTAGTGTTATGATGTTGAGAAATTCAAATAGAACTTTTTCAGCTTGCGAAATTGTGAATTTCTGAGTTTTGGCACTAGTATAAACCAGTTCTTGATCCTGGATTTCCTAATGTTTGCATCTTCCTCCCTACGCTGGGATCATTTTCCCTTTGAGAACAATACCGGATTTGGCTCTCCCGTCCTGTACTGTTACTGGAGTATTTTAGTGCATTAACTGGTAGATTTGTTTATGCACAGAGAGGTTCTGCCCAGACATCGGTGCTGTAAGCTTTTCCATCTGCATGCCCCCATCCTGACCTTCATCTACTGTAGGGCTGCAGAGGGCTTGTTCACGCTCCAGCCTCGCAGGCTTTTCTGTCGGGATTAGCTTTAAGGGGCTTTAAGTTGTTGAAGGGTTTTTCTACTGATAAATGGATTGAGACCCATATTTTAATCTCACGTCATCAAACATTCATCAGATACTCTTGGTCATTACTGACAGAGCCAGGTTTGAACTAGTGACCTAGCAGTAAAAGGTCCCATTAGCAATTTCCTTAAACTGTCAAGTCGTTGCATAACACAAATGAAATGCAATGGGTCGGTTGTTTTGTTTTGTTTTCCGCAGGTAAAGGCAGTGGGTTTCTACCTAATTTTTATTTACTAAGGACCCTGTTACCACAACCCGCTGTGTTAAAGTCTCGATGCTCTCACGTAAGCCAGAAACGTGAAGAAACACAAAAAGATGGGGAACATCACCCGAAAACAGCCCCTCTGTGCAGGGTGGTTGTGTGGCCTGACGCAAAATTCAACCTTTTCCATGAACGGGGAGGGCGCTGGGGCATCCCGGTGGTGAACCCCATCCTCCCCCTGCCAGGCATGGCACACGTGCACCCATGCCAAGACAGACCCGGGCTGTGTGTGTTGCCCGCCGTAAGCAGTAAAAGCAGAGAGTGACAGGCATTTAGAAAAGCATCTTTGGCTCACGTCACACCACGCTGTTCTTTTACCAGCAATTTTTGTATCCAAGTTCTTTCTCTCTTTACAGAATCATTTGAAGAAATAATGTGTGAGGGGGAAAAAAAAAAATTACCTCCGGCAGTCATGTTATAATGGCTCTTGTGCTGACAGCCCTTTGGGAACAGTGGCAGCAGCGGGGTAAGTATATATGACATCTTTGTAGTGATAAAGAAACAAATAAATGTTCCCATTAACACTCCATCAGGTCAACAGCTATTCCAGACCAACATGATGTTAGAGGAACCCGTTTGATTCATATCATCTAAGACACACTTCTCTTGCAACACATCTTCTGGAAGGCACATAAAACAGAGGTCCTGCTCTAGCCAGGTGGAGTCATTAAAGAATCAGTGAACTTTTTACAAGTTGCTTGAAATACCCTGGCTGGAATCCAGCCCCAGTGTTGTTGCTGTGTCTGTTTAACAGTTCCTTCATCACACCACGACCGTGATCCTGTTTCAGCGCTGGAGGAAGTAATTTCTCCATACATCGTTTGTAACGCGTTTTGGGAGGCTTCTGAAGGCTTCCTAAGCCCTGCAGTGAGATCAGTGGGACGTGAGCCTTACCATAACAGTCTGCTGGGGAAGAACGAGCAGCGTTTGTATATCATCCATAATGAATGTGTGTGCATATGGAACGAGCACACGCACACAGATGCCTGCTCAGACAGGCTCCCCTTTTCCCATGGAAGTCAGTGAGAGCTGTGCTTGAGTGAGAACTGCCATGTCTCGTTCCCTGTGCCAGTCCTAGGTAGTGAAGAACACTTCCCAAAAATTCCTATTCAGTAGAGCATTTAAGCACACTTCAGCTCTACTAAAATGCAGACTTTAAAACAGGTACAGACTTTCTAACTAAACTCTGGGATAACCCACAGTTCCTAATGAATATGGTGCTTCCTTACCATTTAACAGGCACTGTCTGGTTGTCTCTTTACCAAAACTTTTATCATTTTTTCACACAGGTTGAATATTTTTGAGAGAAGTTCCTGAGAAGGGACAGAAGTCCATGTGGATGTCTTTGGTCTGCCTCAAGTCACACAGATCCTGGACAAAGATAAAACCAAAGAAATCCCCTCTTCTGGATCACACAAAGGCAGGACTTGAACTTTGCATTGTCCAAAGCACTGGGAAGTATGTCTAAAAGTGAGTATCTGTATCTTAAACTTCATTGCGACCAGAGCACTTCTGTGCTGTGTTCTGGCAAAATCTCACTTGTCAAAGCTGTGCCCCTGCCTCCAGGCAAAATGTCTGAGCCCAGGTGATGAACTCAGCTCTGCTTCTGCTGAAATCATAAAGCTGACATTCTGATGTTAACGGGAATGCCAGAGAAAATGGGTTTCAAAATGGTCAGCACAAATAGAGCAGCCAAATCCTGAGTGATCAGGTTCCCAGATACAGAGAACTTTGCTTGCTGGGTTGGCAAGTGTTATGTGTCTCTCTTACTACTCCCCTATTTGAAGGAGCCTGAGATTTTGGAATACACCCTTCAAAAGAGCTCATGTTGAAGTTGAAACCCCAAGATGTAAAGTCCTCAGAGTTTAGGTAAGTGTTTAAAAGGTGATATAGATTCCTGAGTCACTTAAATACTTCTGATAATAGTCAGTCTTGATTCAGCAACGCATGTGACAACTTCAGTATATGTTTAAATCTATTCTACGTAATGTATTTAAGCTCATCCTCTCAGAGGGAGGGTGCATGTCTCTAGGTTTCTCCCTTGCCTCTTAAATGGGAGACATGTACTTGAAGCCAGTAGCAGTTGATTATATGTTTAGGTGCTTTGCTGAACTGACAACGTCAAAATCATCGCAAGATATTGTGTGATAAAATAACCATAATCTGTCCAGCAGCTGCCAGGATAAACAAATAAATACAAGCTGGCCTTAGAAGCATTGCAAGCTTGTACTGTAGGGAATGAAATCTGCAGCCGTCTGTAGCGTGGAGCAATTTCCACTGGTGCACTGAAGAAAACAGATTTCATCTGCTTCTATCAGGGAAAGTGGAGGGTGTTTGCCCTCTGCAGGACGGTTTGTGCTTTCGGCACGAGTGGGGCTGCCAGGAGGGTCCCGCGATGCGTTTCCACGGGGAGGGTGTCGGGACGGGGCCGTAGGGTGGGTCTGCAACCGTGGGCTGTGCGGTGCCGTGGTCCGGCTACACCCGCAGGTGGGACAGCAGTGACACCCCCACGGCTGAATTCACCCCTGGGCAGGACCCTGTGCCCGACGGCGGCACCCACGAGTGTGGAGGGTGCCCCAACGAGCGCCCCTTTCCCCCCCGCCGGGTCACTCTACACTGTGCCCGCACGTCGATTTGCTGCCACATCTGGGGGCGCGGGTCCCCAGATGTGGCAGAGGGGACAGAGGGGTACTGGGGGGGGAGGCTGTGGTCGTCGTGTCCCCCTTCCTCCCGTGTGTACCCCCCCTCCTCCCGTGCGTACCCCCCCTCCCCTCGATGCTGCCCCTCACCGCAGCAGCGGGGCCGGCGGGAGCTGCTCCTCCCCCCCGTGGCCGCCAGGTGGCGCCGTGGCTACGCGGCGCGGCAG
>NW_015090893.1:9629112-9633057 GCF_001431845.1 Calidris pugnax
CGCACACCTTCCCCCCCCCTCCCCGCACAGCTCCATCCCGCCCCTTGCAGGCCAGGCGGGCAGAGGTTCCGACCCGCAGGGGTTAAACCTCCCCCAGGGCCCGCAGCCCCCCCTGCCCAGGGGGGAGATCCCACCATCTCATCCCGGGGGGGGCAGCCCAAGGGGCAGGGGAGGCAGGAGGGTGAAAGCTCCTGGATGAAACGTTTCCGTCCAGGTGCCTGCTGCTGCTTCGGGGCAGGGAGGGGAAAAGCGGGGTCCTGTCATCACGGGGCTGTGGGCAAGAGCTTTCTCTCTGGTCCCAGAGGCAACGGGGCTTCTTCCTCCTGAACAGGGCAAGCAGAGCACCGTATCCCAATTCTTAGTCCCCTGAGCCTTTTTTCTCCTCTTGTCCTTCTCCCCAGGAGCAAGCCAGGTAGGAGGAATGAAACATCCCAAGTAGCTCAACAGTGTCATCATCACCTGCCAGGGTGGGCATCGGATTTATCTGTGGATGGAGTGGTTTTGGATCGAAACAGGAGCCTGGTGGCTGTAAGGAAAATACTCATGAAAAGCATCTTTGCTGGGGAGGATACGAATGAACTGTTCCCAAAGCCTCAAGCCCCTTCCACCTCTGCATCAGCAGAAAGTGCAGGTACGTGCTCAGACTCCAAGAGCTCTGCTTTCAGTCCCACCTTGAAGAGGGGAGGCTGCTTTTCCCTTTCCCCCCATCGGCACGGGTCCGTTGTTCATCTGCCTTCTCCCAAGAAGGGCAGGAAGGAGCATGGTCCCTTTGGGGGTGCCTCATCCAGCTGCAAAGGTCACGGAGGAGGGAACAGAAGGCTTTTCTCTCAAAAATTCCTGTTTCCAACCACTTCTTCCCTCCCTTGGGGTCTGGGCAGAGGGAAGCGGGGTCTGACCGTCCCCCCGTGTGCTGGGAGCCCCGGGGCAGAGGGAGTGGGGACTGGAGGCAGGAGGAGGGAGTTGTCCTGGACAAACTCCAGGTCAGAGGCGAGAGGGGCCTTGGGCCCACTTGGAAAACGCCTCTGGGAAGAGGAGAGGCCTTTCTTCATGCAGGAGACTCCTGCACTCCAGGACCTCGGTCTCCAGCCTCATGGGGCACGTGTTTGTCCTCAGGAGTCCTTCCATGCCTCCCCTTGTTCAAAGACCTCAAAACCAGTTGCTCCCCAGCCCTGTTTTCTCCTCTACAGGACAAACAAGCCAGGGCCAGACCTTTCCTCCTCCTCTCCCATTTACTGGCATTTAGATCCCTGCACTGCCCCACTCCTGGTATCCGTCACAACCACGGACACTGTGACCATGTCCTGGTCCTGTTTGGGAGTTTCTCTCTCCTGCGCTGCCGAGCTGCAGCTGATGAGTTTGTTACTGGGGTAAACCCCACCGCCCAGCCCCACGGCTCTCGCTGGCTGGGGGAGCGATGGGTTCACTCCCCCCCCCCGGGAGCAAATCACAGCCTGTGAGTCTGTGTGTGTTTTATTCTGCATCGTGCGTTGGGAGCGTCTCTCCCAGGGAAAGCCTGGCTGCAGCGTGCCCCAGTTTCCCTCTGCAGCAAAACGGGGAAGCGCCGGTTCCCAGCCAGCCCCACCGGAGAGAATTCCCCCCCTGGCAGGCGGCGGGGTGTCCTCCAGCTCCCTTTGCCAGGCTTGAGGGAAGGACGAGCCCGGTTTTCCACATGGATCCGCTCCGGCCCCATACCCGGGTCCGCGGGCAGGAGCGGCTGGGCTGCGGGCGGTGGCGTTGGTCCAGAGACCAGACCCAGGTGGTGTGGGGAAAGGGAATGCTAAAGGCAACTGGGAATTCTTTAAAATAACCCCCCTGATACGCCACAGTTGGCCTCTGCAGGGTGGAAGGAGCACAGAAGTCTCCTTGCCTGCCGCCAGTTCTGTTCTTTTTTTTTTTTTTTTTTTTCCCTCCTTGTTTCTTTTTTCTTTCTTTTCCCAAAGTCCTGACTTCCTCACCCCCTCCTTGGTGCGGCTCTGCTTTTCTTTCACACTCCTCCCGGGGGGGTCGAGCCAGTGTTTAACTCTTTCGTCCTTGCAGCGGTTAGTTAGTGGCTTGGAGACGACCCCGAAGCCCCAGAAGGAGCATCCCCCCTGGCTCCAACCGGGAGCCCCCAGGGGTTTGCCTGTGTGTTGGGCACAGAGGTGTGTGTTTGTGCAAGCGGGGAAAGTAGCGGAGAACTTGTCACTTTTATCGCGGTGGCTGGCTGTCCCCGCCCGGTGGAGGTGCCCTCGGACTGCTGCTGGGATGCTGTTCCCTTCAGCATCCAGGAAAAGGCAGGGAAAGCGGTCCCCTGATCCCCCGAACAGATTTGAAGGGCAGAATCTGCCAACTGCTGGGTATATTGATTCAAACGCCTTATTCCTCCCTGGGCAGATCCTTGCCCCGGGAAAGGAGCAATCAGTGCAGGTGCAAATAGCTTTTAATTGCAAAATGTATCTCACCACGGAGGCATTTAGGCTGGATGTGATACAAGCGATACGGCAGCAGCCTGAAGACAACCAATAAGCCGGAGCACTGCAGGGGCCAAACTGCTCCTATGCAATACCTATGGTGTAAATATTCATGTATGGCTGCGTGTCTGTGTTCTTCCGCCCGTCCCCGAGATACGACACAGTAGGACGGTGTGAAGATTCCCATAGCACCTGCAGGGAATGGTGAAAACTTGCTCTTTGTAGCGGTTCCTACGCGTACTTTGGTGGTGGTGATGGAGGGGATGTTTTCTGAGTGGACTTGCCTGAAGGCAAGGATCGGGCATCGTTTCTCGGTGCCAGCGATGCAGGGGGGTCCCAGCCTGGTTTTGGGGCAGAGGTTTAACTGGGTGCTCACTTTGCCCACAAAGTGAAGCGCAGGTGGCTGGAGGAGGGTCCTGCAGAGCCGTCGGGCTGCCTTAGGGTGCCCATGGAGCTGTGTACCCCTGTCTCCAGCACGTTGTACCCGGGCTGCTTATTCTCCGGAGCTCTTAATTGTGCTCGGGAAGGGACGTTTGCAGGCTCGGCTCGGCCCGGCCCGGTGGGTTCCGCGGGGCTCCGCGCAGCCCCTGGAAGGGGCGGACAGGAACCGCGGGAGCAGCCGCCCGTCCCGGGGCAACATCTCCCGCACCTCGGGGGTGGATGGAGCAATTCAGAGATACCCCGGACACTCCGAGGGTTATGGGGGTTCGGGGGGTGTCGCCCCTCGAGCCTCCGCGGGGTGACATTGCCCTGGGGAGGGGGAGTAGCCCGGTTTTGCCGGGGTGCACCACCGGGTGTTGTTTTATCGTCCGTGCGAGGGGTGCGCAAGGCTGCGCCTGGGGAGGCATCACCCGCGCAGGCGGCAAAAGCCCCGGGTGCAGGGGAGCGGCTCGGCAGCGCGGAAGTTGCGCAGGGGGCGGGTCGGGGAGGAGAGGTGCGAGCACCGCGCCCGCTCCGCCGCCGCGCAGCCAACCCAGCGCTTCCCCAGCGAGGGCAGGAATTGGTTTTATTATTATCATTATTATTATTATTATTTTCCTTAAGAAAAAAAAATATAATTGGACTTCCTAGAAAAAAGTCAGACTTTCTCCGTGAACTGCCCTGGTGGGAAATCGCGTGTTTTTGCCGCAAAGCCGCGCACCGCTGCCCGGGAAGGGAACCGGGGGGAGCGCCGGGGGTTCGGCGGAGATTTGGGGATGTGCAGCGGGGAAGTTGGCGGGACGCGGGGCGGGCCCGGCCCCAGGTGCGTTTCCAGCGGCCGTTTGCTGCGGGGCCAACCCGCGGCTGCTTCTCCTTCCCCGGACTGGGGGTCGCCGTCGGTGGGGCACCCCCGGGTTGGGGCAGGCGGGCTGGGGGGCGGCAGCCTGGTCCCCGGGGGAGAGGAGAGGGTTCGGCCACCCTCGCAATTAGCGGTGTCGCTTGTCCCCGCCGCCTGTGCGGGAGCGAGGGGCGCCCCGAGGACCGGCGCTGGGATGGGATGGGGTGGGGGGGGGGG
>NW_015090893.1:9633138-9636246 GCF_001431845.1 Calidris pugnax
GTGCTGAGCGGTGACGCGATGCAAATGAGGGGGGTGTGGCGGCGTTAAGCCCCGCCCCCCGCCCGCCGGGGCTGCGGGGCTCGTGTTCGGCGGCGGGGACAGTCAAAGTGGCTCCCATAGGGAGAGACGGCGAGTCCGCCCCGGCGCTGCGGGAGAGGGAGGGGGGCGCGGGCACCGGGAGCCCCAGGGTCTCCCTCCGTCCGTCTGTCCGTCCGTCCGTCCGCACCGCCGCCGCCGCGGGTGCGCCCCAATCGCTCCCTTCCCGGCGTGCGCCCGGCTCCGGCAACTCGCTTCCTGCGCGGCTGAAGGAGGGAGGAGAGAGCGCTTCGGCTGGGAGAGGAGAGAAGAAAGAGGGAGAAAAGAAAGAAAGAAAAGAGAGAAAGGGGGGGGAATAAAGGGGGGGGGGGAAACTTGCCTCTCTTGTCACTGGAAAATGACACTTGATGTAGCAGAGCCTGCCGCAGCTCCCGTTCGTCCTATTGTTTCTTAAACTGCCATCTGAGATTTTTTTTTTTTTTTTTTTTTTTTTTTTTTTTTTTTTTTTTTTTTTTTTTTTTTTTTTTCCTCCTCTGCCTGACTGCCATCCGAGGGGTGTCTTCATACAAAAGGGACTTCAAGTACTCCTCCGGCTTCGCGAGCGCTGCCACCAGCCCCCCAGCACCCCGCCAGCCCCTCCAAGCACCCAAAACAAACTGCACACGCAGCAAACAGCAGCAACAAAACCGGGCTCTGATTGCCTCTGGATTTTTTTTTTTTTTTTTTAATGTGCGTGCCTGTGTTTGCTTTCTCTGACTTGCTTTGATTCCAGAGATCAGCTGCAGAGAGAGAGAGAAAAAGAGAGAAAGAGAGAAAAAAACCACATATATAACAGTCCGCCTGGCGATTTTATCACTTTTTTTTTTTTTTTTTTTTGAGTAAAGAAGGAAGATTTGCGCTGTTGTTTCTGATTCATGTTTGGGATTCAGGAAAGCATCCAGCGGAGTGGGAGCAGCATGAAGGAAGAGCCCCTCGGCGCGGGGATGAACGCGGTGCGGACGTGGATGCAGGGAGCCGGCGTCCTGGACGCCAGCACGGCCGCTCAGAGGTAGGCAGGCTCCGCGCCCGCGTCCCGCTCCGCGCCCCGGGGCGCACACGCCGCCTGCAGCGCTGCTCCCCGCGGGCAGCGCCTTTCCCCCCCTGCACCAACAAAAAACCGGCTCTGGAGCTTTGCTAAAAGCGGCGAGTTTCGCGTAGATGCCGCCAGTTAAATATTTATCCCTCTTGTCCCGAAGGAATGATTTTTTTATTAAACAACAACAACAGTAATAATAATAATCAAGGAAGCGGCGAGTTTCGCTAGGTAGGAATAGGTGGGTTTTAATCTCTCTAGCCCCTTGTGTTCGCGCGGAGGAAGGACTTTTCAAAACTATGTTTGCTGCTGATTTACTCTTTAAGATCTCCAAATGACACTTTCCTCCTCCGATAAGCAGCGAGTTGGGCACGGATGTATCCAAAATATATTTCTCTACCTCGCTTTCTTATCCTCACCAGCATCAGCAGCCTTCCTTCTTCTCCTCCGATAAGCAGGGAGTTTTGCAAAGCTTTCTCGAGGAGAAATTTAATTCGCAGCCCCTTTGTAAAACCACTGCTAGTAATCTTAGATATTTTTTTTTAAAAAGAAATCCCTTCAAATAGGAGGTGTATTTGGCGAAGCTGTGCCCAGCCTCGCTTTCTCTCTTATTTCTCTTTCTCCCCATCTTCTTCCCCGCGAAAAAAAAAAAAAAAAACCGACCCAAAATAAGCGATGCCGGATTCTCAGCCTGAGTCCTGGAGCCGGCATCAGTTAAGAAGTTTAATGTTGACATCTCCCGGTGTCTCCCACCTCGCCCTGCACCCCTCCCTTTGGAGCCCTCTAAGGAAGGGAAAGTTTCTGCAGGGACAACCCTGAAATATTTCAAGTTGGCTTCTGGGCTGCCTGTCGCGGTGTTTACCCACCGCCCCGGCGAGGGGAGGAAAGGCTGGCAGGACTGAAACTGAAAGATAAAGGCACATGGGCGCTGGGGTGACAGCTTCCCAGCCCAGTTGGAGAAGTGGCAGGACCAATGCCGTTCCGCGGGGCAACGCGCCGGCGGAGCTGAGCGCGGTTCCCCCGCCATGCAGGGCCGGCTGCGAGCGGTCACGGCCCCCGGGGAGGGTTGGTGGGTGCCGGGTATCGGTCTAGGGGGGGCTGTTCGGTGCTCCGGGCTCACCGCGGGGCGGGATGGGGTCGGGGCTGCGCGGTGCTCCCCGGTTCTGCGGGGTTTCGACGGGGCCGCGCTTCAGCACGCCCGGCCCGGACGGGAAGAGCCCCGGGGCGACTCGGGAGATGCTCAGCCCCCGGGGGAGCCCAACCGGGTCCCGGTGGGGGAAGGCACGGGCCCGGGAGCCGGTTGAGGGGGGGCAGGGGGGAGGCGGTGTGAGGCCGCGTCGTCGGGGCTGCCGCTAAACCGCGTCTTTCTGGTCCCAGCGGAGTGGGTCTGGCCCGGGCTCACTTCGAGAAGCAGCCTCCTTCCAACCTGAGGAAGTCCAACTTTTTCCACTTCGTCCTGGCTCTGTACGACCGGCAGGGGCAGCCCGTGGAGATCGAGCGCACCGCCTTCGTGGGCTTCGTGGAGAAGGAGAAGGTGAGTAGTCCGGCGTCCCGCGGGGGCTATCGCCCGCTTCTCCCGGGGGCCTCTCTGCTCCTCTCCGTTCCCTTCGGGATCCACGGCACCGCCTCGTCCCGGGAGCCACTGCCGCCTCCCGGGCGCCACACTCTCCCCCGGCCCAGAGGGCGGCCGGGGAGGGGGTCTCCCCTGATCCCTCGCTGTTCCCGGGGCAGGGGAGGGGGCTGAGAGCTGCCCCGTCCAGCCCCGGTGGGCGAGTGATGGAGAAACTTGGAGAAACTTCATATGATCTTTTCTTTTCTTTATTTTTTTTTTTCCCTCCGGCCTCCCGTGCCCTCTGGGACTTCAGGAAGCCAACAGCGAAAAGACCAACAACGGGATCCACTACCGCCTGCAGCTGCTCTACAGCAATGGTAAGGGCTGGGAGCCCCCGGTGTCAGCCCCGCCACCCCCCGCCGCCGCCGCCGGTTGCCCTCATGTCGCC
>NW_015090893.1:9636464-9671018 GCF_001431845.1 Calidris pugnax
GCCCGACCCCGGGGGCTGCGGGCTGCGCGGAGGGTCCCCGCGGGACCCTGCCCGCCGCCGGGCTTGGGAGCTCCCCAAAATACCGGCGAGCCCTCCATCCTTCCTAGGGCTGTTTTTGCCGCTTAATTAGGAAGAATTAACCTCAGCCCACACCCCCCCCCCAGCCCACCAAACGCCGGCAGCACAAGCCGCTGCGCGGGCGCGGGGGTTGTGTTTGTCCGTCCGTTCTTGGCGGTGCCGCCGGGTCCTCGGGTTAACGGCGGGGGGGGGATATCGCGGGGGGTTGTGTTTGTCCGTCCGTTCTTGGCGGTGCCGCCGGGTCCTCGGGTTAACGGCGGGGGAGTCATATCGCGATAGGTCTGCGTGTCGCAACAGCCCCCCGGACCGCGGCGCGGGGAGCGGCGGGCGCGGTGTGGGGCTGCGGGGAGGGCTGTGGGGCTGCGGACCCTGCCAAGGGATTAACCCTCATTTGAAGGTTGCTCTTTAGCTGCCCAGACACAGCGACAGCGCGCGTGCCGACCTCCAAAAAATACTTTTCTGTATGAAAGCGGTATTTTTACAAAGGGACTAGCTGAACAAATCGATTCTTTTTTTTTTTTTTTTTTCAAAAAAACCCCGCTACTCTAGCTTTATCTTCTGTTCCCGTCAGGATATTTTTATCTTGTAGTACGATTCTTTTAAATAGTTGGGATCGCTTCTAAGCCTTTTTATCCCGAAGACTTGTTTTTTCCCTCCTAATCTGTTTTACTTGTTAAAAAAATTCTTACATTTTATTTAGGAAAAACATTGACCTTTTTTTGTACCGATAGGAAAAGTCAGTCCCTGTATGTTGTCTGTAGGGAAAAAACTCTTGGCTTGTATTTGGGTTTCTTTTCTACAGCAAAACATAAAGCTCTAAGGGCCGAGGTTGTTTTAGAAAACTCTCTTTGATGGTCCCAAAACATCTTTTCCTGCTATTGAAGACTGTCTTTCAACACAAAAAAAAAAAAAAAAAAGGAAAAAAGCAACTTGGATGAATTTAACTAGGGAATCCACTATGCATCTGAACTCTGTTATATGCACTTCCAAATAGAGCCCATTCCCTGTAGGAATTAAAACAGCAGCAACATAGCCTTCTTCATAACAAATCTTGGAAAGCATTTGCTGTCATTCCTTGTTTTTCAGGCAGAAATTGGTTAGTTTGTGTTAAAAGTAACAAAATCTTCCTGATAGATGAACTCTTCTTAGTCTTTTCGGAGCTTATGTATTTCACTGTAGACCGTATGAGAGAGACTATCAATAAATATTGTCTTTAGATAGCTTTCCTATCAGTACGGAAATGCAAAAGCCTCTGTTCATAATCCTGTTGAAAACAGAGCCCTGAACTCGTGTAGAGCAGCGGATTCAAAATAATTTTCTTAACAAAGGCATCTTGCATATGAAGAGTTCATCCTAAGGCACTGTTTGACCTCTTGGTCTCTCATTATTATCAAGTCATCAGAGGGTCTTTGGAGAGAAAGGGGAAAAAAAACCCCGAGATACAGTTTATTTGTAAAACCTACCGTGTAGCTTTAAAGCACATTCACAATGAAGGAAAAAAAAAAAAAAGAAAGCACAAAAGAAATCTCTCTGATTTCAGGAAGTCTTACAAAAACAAAGTTAGTGCAAATTACAGATTTTTGGGGAAAGTGCAATGGAGTTGAGAAGCGAGGATTTAGAACAAAAGCTCTCTGAACTTAGGTTAGAAAGCAGGGAGTGAAAGGCTGTTTTAGACGCAAACATGTTTGCTTATGTATTAATTTCATGAATATAATTTCTTTAGGCATGGCTATAATTGCTCATGAAAAATAGGGCATTGTCATGTCAAAACTGTGGCATGTGCCGCTCTGAATTTTTTCGGGGGCCGGGGGCTGAAATTCTGCCTCTTCCTCTTTTTAAATTCTTTCTTTTTTTAAAGTGAAATTATTTCAGAGTTGCGATCGCTTTGGTTACTGAATGCTTATTAGGAAGCGAAGTACAACACATGACAGAAGCTCACCCAAATGTTGAATATATCATTTATATTTTACGACAGTGAATTATATAGAAGATTCTCAAGTAACTTTCAAATCATCAAACTGTAATTAAATATTGCAAAGACTGTCTGAAAATTCTTTAATTTTTAATGAAAGTTAAATATATATTGTCAGTCTACTTGAAGGTGTAGTATTTTAATGCATGACGCTCAGAACAAATTGGATAATGAAATGATTACTTTTAAATGAAACTGTTGCAGAAGTGTACATGTTTCTGCTGGCAAGGATCTTCTCAATACTCACACACGCACATTCACACACTCAATAATTGTGAATTCCCAGACTGAAATTACAGCTACTCTGAGGTTTCTGGTGGCAAATTAAAAATCCCACAGAAGCAAATCCTGAATGAGTTAGGTTCCCCAGGTCATACAGGGAAGTATCTGTGGCTCTCTCCTTATATTAAATAATAATTTTTTTTTTTTAATACGGACAGATCAGATTTAAATGTATTCTCTTTGTCTCACAGTTAGACATTGCAAGGTTTTTTACAGCAGCAGATTGTTAAGCTAGGTAAGAGGAAATACAGTCTGTTCTGCAAATCAGACCTAGATTTCTGCATGTAGGATTGCGACTCACGGATTCGACATAAACGTCCCATTAGGAGCACGTGTTGGATGAGCGGGTAGACTGGCAGGGCTTCCCTGTGCTGGATGCTATGCATGTAATCAATAGGAGAGATTCCTGCTCCTATGGAGTTCTTGATCTGAATAAGTTGGGGATTTGTTTGTGGGGCTGTGCCCAACTAAGAAACTCACGGCAGGAGTCCCGTCACGGGTGGAACAGGGGGATCTCCGTGTCCTGGTGCGCGTGTCTGTGCTCTCCATCAGCTGTGATGCACGATGGGAAGCAGGGCTGGAGGGTGAAGTTACTGAAGTAACCAAGAATTTTGTTGCAGATTCCATCCCAGGGCAGATCTGGGATGTTGGTATGAGCTATGCACGCGCTGCCCCAAAAGATGAGCTTCCCTTGCACGCGTGCTCCTTGGTAGTCCGGGCTGTGGGACTTCTGAATGGGAAACCCAGGCAGGATTGGTCTCAAAGTGCATCTTTTTGAGCTATATGCAGGATAACGCGCTTGGCCTTCGGTGGTGGCCCCAGAGAAGTGTCGGGTAAGATGGGAATTACACGCCTTTGAGGGGTCTCGCTCAGTTCCCAAAATGTGCCCCCGTCATTTAAAAACTGTAAATACTAGACACAAATCGTTAATGTTGCGGGGAAGTTCTTTCCAGTTAGGGTAACAACATTCGGCGTCAATACTGGCTTAATTAAATTTTCTTTTATGTTATCTTGGCACCTCATTTTATGTCGGGATCACATTCCTAATGCGTTCAAAACCCTGTAGGATCCCAAACTTTATAGCTGTTGCTTTCCGTAAAGCAGCAGCTCCTACCGCAGTAGGTCTGGCTCTAACAATGATGCATTCTGAAATCGCCTGCAAAACGTGAAAGATGTCTGGTCTAATAAAACCGGAGTTTTTAGGCAAGTCTAAGGATTTTAATGCGTTTACGGAGAAGAGATGCCTTCTATTTCTTCAGCTGTATTTTCATAAAGTTGAGATATTTCACTATTAGGAAAGATGGAGGAAATAAATCTGAAATACTTGTTCCCCACCCATTTTTCCTTCAGCCGTTCTCATCCATAAGATATAACGGATGCTAATACGGCTCAGGCATCTTAAAAATCATAAGTTTTGCACGATAGCTATTGTCTGTAGCTGAGAGTCCTCATGAGTCAAAAATCCTTCCTTCAGACTTCAGACTGTTTATATTTTGCTTTTTTTTTTTTTTTTCCCCCGTACTGTAACTCTGGATGCAAATGGTTTTTTCTGTTGACTTCTCTATCATTCTCTGATGTCTGCAGATATTTGATCAGCTCTCTATTCTGTGCATAGCATGGCCCTTCTCTGGCAGCTACACGCATGGGAAAAAAAATGTTATCAATAAGTTCAGAGGAGCCTCAGCAGACTCGGAGAAATTTCACACAAACATAAAACAAAACCTAACCCCTGTGACGGGGAAAGTTTACATTGCGCCAGATTTTAGCAGCTTTCTTGTGCCTTTGGTGAGATGTCAGAAGCGCAGGTGATTTTAATTTTCTTGTACAGAGAGGAATGGAGAAGTTTGGAATTTGCATGCATGATCAGGACCTGTGTTTGGGAAAATGTAAACTCATCACAGTGGAAAATGTGTTGTTTGGAGTCTGAGGGTGAAAACAAAGCTGAGGATTTTGGAGAGACTGCCTGAGCCAGATGGCCTGGTGCATTCCCAGTCTGGCAGCCCAACTGCTCCCTCCTGTATAATATACAGCCATTTGTTCTGGGATATTTACGCTAGAGCTGTTTCCATGTGAATGTTTGAAAACCATTAAAAATGAACATATTAGGAGAGATAAATTTATTTAATTTGTGTGAATACGTCGATAAGCAGGCTGTGTATCAAAGGCAGAGGGAGGCTGGATAAAATAATTAGATGCTACTGAATTGTGCACTGAGAGGGACAGCAAGAGCTCAGCGTCCTCGCCCTGGGACCCAGCCCCGTGCTACTTCTCCGGGATAAACCTCGCCGGGATGAGTTGAAATTTTGCCTGGGGAATGGGGTAAAACCTCGGGTAATTAAGGGTTAAGCATTCGCAGCCAAATAAATGTAATTCACAGTATTTTCTGCGCAGATATATAGCGGATACAAGCCTAATCCTCACTGGGTGAAATTCTGGCCCATCTGAAGTCAATTGCAAAGCTCCTATTGAATTCGGTGGGGCCACGGTTTTATTTTCTCTCTGTGTGTAGGGCTGTATACGTCATTACAAATCATTTTAGTTCTGTTTTTGAAAAGACCCTCATTTTAATGAGTTTTTCTTTCTCCTTTATTTCAATAAAGGAGATAGTTTGTTTTGTGAAACAGATGAGGAGTTTGAAAGGGAGTGGATTTAGATGTGTGTTGTGATTTCTCTCCTCTTACTCTTTTAAAATCAAGGCCATGACATAACTGAGGTGATTTCTCTCCTTCTCTTACTCTTTTAAAATCAAGGCCATGACATAACTGAATAATATAATGGCCATGATCTCATTCCTTCAAGATTGTTTTTCGTCCAGTTCAGAAAGCAGGGTTGCTTGACTGGCAAACTGACACCACGAGACGATTCTGCCCTGGGTTGTACCAGCATAAATCTGGATTTATGCAGGAACAGCTAAGGACAAAATCTGGCTCTCTATTTTTTCCAACTTATTTGTCAACTATTTTACTGCTTTATCCTGCCGTCTTTACTGGGAAAAAAGTGGATTAAATGAGAACTGTAGCCTTGACTTTTATATTACTCCCCTCCCTTTTATTTTATTTATTTTTTTTTTTTTTTAAGGAACTCCATCACTGAAAACTTTAGGCGAATTATTGGACGCACTTGTTGTCTAGAAATGACGGCGATGTGCTCGATTTAGTAATTTTTATTTGCTGGCAAGCAGTGAATTGCATTTAATTTAACTTTTTATGCAGCTTTATTTAATTGCGAGTAAGGAAGTCTTATATTTTGACAGTCATTTTTTGGGGCCTGATTTTGAAATCCGTTTGTGCATGAGTGATCGTTACTCACTGAGACTTCTTGTAGAAAGGTTACTTGGGTGAGTAATGGCTCACAAAATGGCAGATGAATTTTGTGGGGAAATATTGAGGTTGTTCAGGAGAAAAAAAAACTATTTTGAAATGCTTATGAAATGCACCGAGTTAAAACTACACGAAGTAAACAAAGAAAAAAAAAAAAAAAAACCCAACAAAGTCTGTAATTTTGCATTTCCTTTGCTGGTGTTTTGTTGTGCAACCCTGATGTGTATTTGCAGGCTTATTTTTAGCTCTGCTGTGGTCTAAGTTTATACACTGTAACTTTCACTTTATCTCTCATTAATGCCATCCCTGTTCGACAAAATCACGACGGCGTTAGCGCCACGAGGAATCCTGCTGCAGTCACCCTGCTTTCAAGCCTGAACTTTTTAAAAAATAATCATGAAAAAAAATAATAATTAAGATTTTTTTTTGCCAAAGGAGTAGCTTTTCAAATCTTAGAGTTAAAAATTTTCACAGCAGTAACGTTGTAGACCCTTCCTGTAAAAATACTTCTGGCAGCTATAACGATCTGAAACTTTAGCAGTTCCTGTTTCCTTTTTGAAACTAATTGTAGAATTAATGCTTTAGAGCAGCGCCGTTTGCAAGGCGGCAGGGTATCTGTCGTGCTCTCGGGCAGCCATTCATGGGAGTGAGCGGCTGGTGCTTTGCACACGCGCTCGCACAAGTAAATCGGGACACGGGAATGGGCATGGGGGACGAGGTGCTTGGAAATTAACAATTCCTCCCGCTTCCCAGAATTTCCTAGAAACTCCTGCAGGAATAGGGTATAGCGGGTGTATCTGCGCTTAACGGGGAGAAAACAAAACGCACGCGGGTACGACATCGGTAATTAAATGCAAATAAAGTGAAAAGCAAATCCTTAACGTAGAGGAAGGCAGAAGAATGTCATGCAGGCAAAGAAGGGATCACTGATGCTAAACACAACAGACAAGGTGATTATGTACCGCAGTGTTGACTCTGCCCGTTCATTATTGCTATTTAGTGGAGTTATTTAAGCGGGTACCTGGAGGTTAAGTAAGCATAGCAGCGGGGAGAGAAGAGGAAGAGAGAGCGGAGAGGGGGGAAAAAAGGAAAGTAAATTTTGTGTTCTGGTTTGTCATTTCTAGCACTTCTTTGGCTTCACCGGCAACAAGATAACCCGTGTTGGGTGCACTTATATTAAAATTTGAAAGTCTAAGAGGAATGCGCCAAGTCCAGCAGTCCCCTCTCGGGCACCGTTCGCCCCATGTCATACTGTGGTGTGTGGAGGTGCAAGGGGACTGGAGGTGTTTGTCTCCACTAAAGGCCTCGGGAGTAGATCTGTTCTTTACGCCCCATGCTCTGCACTCTCAGAGGTGGATGGTTCTTTAATTATTGATTGATTAAGTCCAAAAAGTGCCGTGAGCTTCCCACTGTGCCTCGCCTGTCCCACTGCAAGTTGGAACCCGTTTTGAGGTTTTTTGGAGTCCTTGCAATGTCCCCACTGAGTGACCCCACCGGTTGTCAGATGATTACTTTCATCCCCTGGTTTTGGCTGGAAGAAGCTTCTCCCCGTCTTTCCCTTCAATGCATGGAAATGAGGATCTTCTCAGTTTGTCCCATTTCCTGATGTAACACACGGATGACCACACTGCCATCACCCAAGGCCTCTTGCAAACCACCTGTAGCTCTCTTGGGCGCTCATGTGGAAGAACCTTGAGGTGTGGGCCAGCAACCAAGCAGGGACCTGGGGTCCCAGCTGGGGTCAGGGGGGTTTCCTGGTGTCTGTGCTGCATGGACTTTGCATGCATCCTGTTACCTCTTTTGTGTCCCCGTTACAGGAGTGCTGGGATCACAGGTTTTGTGCCTCGCTGGTGGGAATGAGGGAGCAGGAACCAGGTGAAACTCTGTGCCCATTAGTTGCAAGGAGACCATCGCCCTTTGTCTTATCTTATCAGCAAAAAAAACCTGCACTGGCTGTCAGATTTTAGGGGAATGCACATAGCAGAACCAAAATGAAAAAATTAAAATGAGCAAAGATAACACAGCCCCAACCCTGATACTATTTATGGAATCATTAAATCATTTTACAATGCATAATATTAATATTGCATATTGCTATTAAAATGGTGTTAAAAAATCAGCTCATGCTGATTTTTGCATCCTGAGATCCCTTTGCAGGTACAACACCTCTTACCCTTGGCAGGTTTTATTTGCAAGGACTGAGAAAGCAGTTAATGTGATGTTACTTCATCATCTATTAAGATAACTTACTTTTTGTCGTTATTTTCCACACTCCACTTCAAAGTGGTCTCATTCCATAAAACATATTTCATCCATGTAGTATAGTTTTATTTTTTATTTTCAATATCTGTTTTATTGTTATTAGGGATACCCATATCAGATGTCATTTTATCTGAAGAGTTTGTTCTCCAATTTCTTCTTTCTAAGTCTGATTTTAGAGGCTGAAAAGGTCACACCACAGGTCAAGGGAAGAGCTGATGCTTGGTCATCTCACTCAAGGCTAGGGCTCTGATCGTTCATCCCAGCTCTGGAGTGGGACCCTAAACCATTTAGGAGCCTCAGTGCTACTGGAAGATGCTGTTGCAAAGGCAACTTTTTTTATTTTAACTGTTGTTTTGCTGCTGGGGGGCTGGTGCCTGGGACCAGGGGTGGTTGGAAAACACAACTGTGTCCTGCTGGGATGGAAACCCTGTGAGCACTAACCTAGTTTGTGTGTAACGCCGATCCCTCGCCGTCGGTTCTGCCGGGGGAAGGATTGCAAACATAGACTCTTCTTGAAATGAGAATACACTGTCTTTCCATGGTTTTAACTTAAAGGATTCTCCCCGTGCTATCTCAGAGTCAAATTTCTCAAGCTGGTTGATCCTCTGTTTGTTTTGGTATCCTCTGCTCTGGCAGAGCCTGCCTCTCGCTTATTTATATCCCCATAACTCCGGAGTTGCTCTCCGGAAAGCGGCGGATCACGATGTTCAAGGGGAGAATCAGGCCCAGGCGCTTTCTCAGGAGCTACCAGGAAAATGCCTGGGCTGTGCAGCTTTTGTAATTAAAAATACATGAGCTCTCTCTTTTCTGTCTTATTTTTTTAATGAATAGGACCCAAAGTATGCCAAGCCTCGCTGTTTTTTTTTTGTTGTGTTTTTTTTTTTTCCCCTCCTTTTTTTTTTTTTCTTTTAATGCTATTAGGTTATATTTTATTCTGAATTGAAAAGAAAATTGTGGTTGTCTTGACTACTAAAAAAACCCATCCTACACACCGCTTGAGAGATGTGCAACGGAGAGGAGGGAATTTAGCTGTACTCAGCTTGTGTTGTTTTCCAACTGCAAGTCTTGGAGCAGGTTCGGTGGGGACGCGGGCTCGTTAGCCTGAGACTTGGCCACTCCAGCTGCCCCTTTGGCTACCGCGACGCGTTTTTATTTTCTCCAAACTCCACTCGATGCACAGCTAAAACTGTGTTTTGTTTCTAGGCGATAGTATATGAAGGCCAAGACAAGAACCCAGAAATGTGCCGAGTTCTGCTCACGCATGAAATAATGTGCAGGTAAGAAATATACCCCGCTTCCAGTTAATTAGTGACGAGAAGATGAACTTGGCTCTCAAAATCTAGGTTGAACCTGCAGCTATTTTCGGACTTAAATTTATCTTTCTTGCATTAAACAATCCCAAAATAACACAGTTCGGTGTGTGTAATTAGCAGCAAGGTCTCAGTCGTCACACTGGTTTTCAATTATTTATAAAGAGTTATTCTGAACAGAACGCTACTGGTTTTCATTTAGACACCGTAGCCCACAAAAGGTCTCCTCACCAAAATTAACAGTCAATTATAGTCTTCTAGCAATAAACGTCTCTGTCCCCAATTCCCAACAAAGACTACTCAGTAAGATGACAAAATAGTAATTTTGGTTGGTTTTTTTTTGGACGTGCATTAAGACTTGAAGTCAGGAGGCCTTTCTTGTCCCAGTTGCTGCTCACCCAAGGTCCCCACTTGGCTGGAGCGGAGCAGGTGATACCATCCACACAAGGGATGTCTTCTTGTTGATTTTTTTTTTGAACTTCCCCATGCAGATTCGGCTCTGCCCTGTGCTCTCTTTCCCTGAACATGCCTGCCTGGGGTTGGACACTTAAATTTGGGACAGTCAAATATCTTCTCTCCTGAAGGTGGTACCTCTGCATCGGGCAGCTGCTTCCTTCTCTCTTCTGGCTGATGGAAATAGGTGAAGCCTCTTCTGCTTCCTTTTTACCACGGAGAAGGCGGCAGCTTCCCACAGGCCCCTCCGACACCTAGGAGAGCTTGACCTTGCAGTCTCATTAAAGTTAGTGGGTGTTTTTTGCATGTCTGAAAAAATCATTTGTTACATGTTATTCGATGGCAGAAAATAATTCCCTGGTGGAAGACGAGGCGTTCTTGCATAAGCTCATTGTTACAATCAGTTGTTTTAAGACTGTAAAAATGCCATTGCATGCGTTGTAACTTTTACAAAACACATTTGCTAAAAAGGAGTAACTTGAGGGTAAAAACTAGTGCCCACTTCTAAGAGAATAAACTTGGATGAGGGTTTCCTGGTGGGGGAGAGCCTTAGACAACATATTCAGATGGAAATTTCTCTGTTGGTTGATTTTTTTTTTTTTTTAATTTTTTTTTTTTTTTTTTTTCATTCTTGGCGATCTGCATGTTTTGTCCTCCATGGCAGCTCCTCCCTGATAAAACCCTGCTGGAGGGTAGCACCCTGCGGTGCTGGCAGGGAAGGAGCTGCTCTCCTTGCTTTGCCAACCCTGGGGTGAAACCCCACACAGCCCCACCCCAGATTCTTCCTTGCAGGATTTGGGGAATTTTAGTTTTCGTGTTGTATTTTTCTAGGCCGCTTCCTTGGGTAGGTTTGGCTTCTTCCAGGAAACCAAAGACAACCCATTACAGCCCCAGAAGGATCAGAGCAGACGGGTGGCTCCAAGAGGAGGTCCTGCTGCTGCTGGGACCTGCAGCATCGCTTTGCTGGGGATTCCTGGCCAGTTCTCCCTTTCCAAATGGAAACCCAGTAGCGCTGACAACTCATAATTGCCCTAAAATTCATTGGCCAAATTAGCACCACTTTCACACTAGATACCTAGCTAGGAACAATTCATGGAAATATTAAAGGAGGCCCCTGACCTGATAAGGCTGAAGTGCACGCTTTGCTTTTCTCCTGTAATAGACCAGTAAAACAGTGGGACTGTTCACGCGAGTAAAATTAAGCACGTGCTCATGTGCCTGCAGTGTCAGGGTCTGAATCTGCTGTTACTCCTGGGTGAAGAGCCCTCCTGATCCCTAAACCCTAAACGGCAGGGTTTTGAGGTGGGAATCACATCTGCCTGCCACTCACTGAGCCATCCGTGCAAAAGGAAGAATCACCTACTTTGATGCGTGAATTTTCTTACAAATATTTCAGAAACATAAAGAGTAAAAAGTAAATTAAAACTTTATATAGAGGGTTGAATTTTAACCAGAAGACCAAATACCCACATCAAAGATTTATGGCCGTTCAATATACTTTGACTGAGACAAAATTATTTCCGTTCTGGGAATGTGGAAAGATGTGCAGTCTTCCCCTTTATTAAAGCACTTTACACTTTCTTTGTTCCTAAAATTCACTGGATCGGGAGCTTTATTCTTCTCCTTCTATTTATTTACTGCTAGTCCTTGCCTTGTGTTTCATAACCATAAGGTGGAGGGGTAGCGAAAAAAAATAATAAATCTGACCATAGTAGGCAAATGTTGTGTGCCTGACGGAGTGGGGGAGGCATATTCAAATTTCTTACAGCTCATATTAGATATTACCCATTTCCCTCTCTGCCTATACATGTGTAAGAGGGTGCTGTTTGTTTACCAGGCCGCTTGACCCTATTGCACAAATCTGTCATCTATTGTGCTGCTAACACTCTTTTAAATTGCAAATCTGATGCTCTTTAGGGGTCTAGAAGGGGAAAAAAAAATCTCTCTCCACACCATTCTGTTTCTCTTGATTTCTTGCCTGTTGTAAGTGGAAGTTGGGATGTGCTGAATTTGCACCAGGGGTGCAAATGCAGCCTCAATTATAAGCATAAAATTAGAGTCTGTTCCCCATTAATCAGCCCAGCTAATTGCTATGCACTACCATTAGCCATATGGTGTGAAAGACAGCTTGCTCTCCCTAAGATGAAATTTCTTCATTTCAGACATGAAATAGTGAGGGCTCTGTATTTTAAAATAGCTTGTTTTAGATATTTAATTTCTAAACAACTTTCAGCAGTGCTTTCTATCAAGGCTAACTGCACAATAAAACTTTGCATTTGTGTGACAAAGCTGGATATTTATAGTATACTACAACTATGGCACGGATAAGACAAAGAATTCAAATGTATAGGAGAGTCCTGGTTGTGGCTGGAAAGCGGGGCTGAGATTTGCTTCAGGTGGCTGTTTATTTCAAAGGATTTCATTGTGTTTTGTCAAATATAAAAATCTCCGCTGTTGGCGAAAATGTTAATAGCTGGGGAGAATTCACAGCCTCAGTGGAATTTATTAGTATTGTAGGCAGCATGGGGAGGGACATCTATAGTTAATATTGCCTCAACAATTTCCATTATGAAACCTTCAGTGGCTTACAGCTTTGCCAAACTTAAACTGTTCTGGCTGAAATGTCCTTTGCAGGGTGTCAGCCTCAGGCTGACTTTCTTTGGAAAGTTTCAGCTAAAATGGTTCAGTGATTTCTGAGAATGAGGTTGGAGTAAAATATGGTTTTTGTCTGTGTCAAATAAAATCTTAACAGCTGTTTTGGCAAAGGAGCTCCTGTACCTCCACGCTTCGGGGCGAGGAGCCTGTTTGGGGCAGGGGTTGTCCCGGCTGTGTCGTCTGCGGGATGAAACCCACCTCGCCGGGAGCTTCTGCAAAAAAAACTGCCACCCGGACTCGCTAACGACTTGTTAGAGCCTGGCAGCTAAATGATCGGAAAGTCGCCTTCGCGCTGGCCACGTGCCACCGCCCCGTAATTTCTCATTGTTCATTGTCCCCGCAGAAAGCCCGAGCGAGCAGATACACAAAGCAGGGCTCCTCCTCGCGCGAGCGATGCTCCTGGCCACCACGCCGGGGTGGGGACCGGGGGGATTCGGGGGTGCCAGACATCGGGGTGAGGAGGCCATCTCCTATGCACCCGGGCAGTGTGGGATAGAGATGCTCCAGCGCAGGGGAAGAGGAGGAGGAAGATATGGAGCAAGATGGCAGGAGGGCAGCAGGTCCCCAGAGGGTTGGGGTGAGGACAAAGGCAACAACAAAAGCTGGGAGTGGTGGTGGTGGAGGCCAGGGGATGGGGAGGCCTGAGAAGGGGCAGGATGGGGATGGCGTGGGGCTTGGGCACAAGCCCTGGGGATGGCGAGGATGGCAGTAGGAGTGGAGGAAACCTGGGGCAGGCAGAGATATGGGGCGCAGGAGCTGGAGTGGGTTCTAGTGGCAAGAGACTTCATTACTATCAAGGACTACTTGTTATAAAAACAAAACATCTCTCAGACAAAGCCATTTTTGCAGGGTTTTTCTGTGGGCCATCACGATGTGCCTGAGCCCTGGCTCCCTGCCCAACTTGGGAACAGGCATCATGGAGGGACAGCAAGGACAAGTCCTTGCCCTCCTGGCTGCGAGGATCCAGGGCTCAGCACCTCTCCCTGCACTTTCACAGAGCTTCACTAGGAGCTGGAGGGTTTCTGGGTGACTTGGGGAAGCTCCTAGGAATTTTTAAATTCCTTCGGGGAAAGGAGAAAGGATGCTGAATATTTAGGAACTTTTTTTCCAAGTGTTAAATAGTCACTGCAAGCCAAAGCTTTTGAGGCAAGTTGAATTAGAAGCACTTCTCGTGCCACACAACCATGTCTCAAACTCGGAGGTTTGTGTGATGTTTTCATTCTCTGCATTGATAAACTATCGTAGATGAAGCCTTGGATTCTGCTGTGGGGGGAAAAAATGCAAAAGGCAAGCTAAGGTTTGAAAAAATAATTATGTAGAACATGAAAGGACATTTGGGGTCTCCCTTCTTGCTACAGAGCCACCAGACAACGGGATGTGCCGGCTGTGCACCTCCTCCACGTCACCCTCAAACTGCAGTGGAAGGAGTGAGGTCTCCACTTGTGACTATTGGGATGCACTTTTGGGAAGCCCTATCCAAACGAGGGGGCCACCCAATAAGCGACGTGGTGTTTCCCCGGCTCTGGAAGCCGGGTTGTCCCCGTTGGCCAGTGCCTGTCTCCATCCCACACAGGGCAGGAGAAGAGACCAAGGCACCCCCATCCCCGGGCCCCTGTGGCCGACTCTCCCGCTGGGTTAGTGCCCCGGGAAGGTGCCAGCCTCCGAGCCTGGTGGTGCATGGATGGTGGCATCTGCCCATCTCGGGCTGGGAGCCTGGGAACCTTTGCTCGCCTGAGTAAGTGTGGCAATTTCTGTCCCTCCAGTCTGCTGTGAGAATGTCAGGACTAGCCCTGATTTGCTTCAGTCACAAGAACTGCATTGTCTTAACTTGTGCCAACTCTGTTTCTAATTACATTTTAATCATTTAAAAATGATTAGCAGTTTTTATTGCCTTGTTTGTGGGTAAATTTTCTCACCCCACACATTCTAGCTGCACTCCAACGACAAGTCCTTTTATAGGCAAAAAAGCCCCCCGAACGTCCACATGACTATTTACCTACAGCATATTTTATTCCTTCCTAAATTTTAATACTTTCTGGGTGCCAAGGCTCTTGCATTTTCTGGTGGATCAATTGTGGTATTGTGCTGTAAAATTAAGCAGTTTTTTTTGGCAATCCCAAACAATGTAACTTCCACCGAAATGAAGATACTGCACATGTGTTAACTGTGAAAAGTTTCAGCCCTGAATAGTTGCCTTGAAGCTTTTTGCGGTGAAAAGAATTATGTATTTTCCTCTCTTTGAAAACAAAATTATTATTTTTTTTTTAAAAACCATGTTTAAACAGGCTGTTTTTCTAAAAGGCCCCCTTTTTTTTTTTGTTATCTTTAGTGTGGTTAGTTGCTTTATTGCTAATCTTGGTGGGTAACTGTATATTATTCGCTCTATTGTTCAGCAACACAAGAGAACCTTTGTCATACTCCCAACAGGGCTATTTATATAGCGTGGCACTTCTGAGGGCTTCTTCCTGCCCTGATGTTCTTCCACCTTCTGGGGAAAAGAAAATAGTTCATGTGAGCAGGAGTGTGAGCAGTGGTCGTTCCTGCCAGCTGCCCAAAGCTGGCTGCTGAAATAAGGGCAACGTGCAGGTCCCCCCAATTCTGCTTGGAACAAGCTTGGTGGTTTCCAAAGACACTGGTTGAGGTTTATCCAAAAGTTTATTGAACGGAGAGATGGGCTCAGGTCTGGCCATGGAGAGTGAACAAGGTGGTCCTCACTGCCTGTCACTTGGGTGCCACCACAGGATGGGGTCCTTGCTCCCCGTCCTCCCTACAGCCCTCACCCTGCAGGCTTCATCCAGAAGGTCCCTGGGGACCCAGGAGGGCTTGGGAAGACCAGGAGCTTCTTGACTTTTTTTTTTTTATTTTTATTGCTTGGAGCCTTGACTTCAATGGGGGATTTTCTGTTAAGGGACATCACCAAACAGGAGCTTTCCTTGCTAGGTGGGTGTTTCCTCCCTGGGGTGGGCAGGTGGGTGAAAGCCTGAGGCTTTGCTCACCTGTGTAGCCATGACTTGGAGCTGTGGGTTTAGACGGGCTGTGGGGCAGAGCAGGACTCCCACGGGCAGCCCCCTCCTCGCTCAGCCGCAGCTCTAAGACACACCAGGAGGGATTCCCACCCTGAGCAGAAACGTGAATATTGCCTGCGAGCTTACCTGAAATATATTTATGGCTCTTAACGGACCAATAACCCCTGACAAGGAATCATCACAAACAACAATTTAACTTCTCTGAGGAAACAATGAGCCACCTTCGTTCAAAAGAATCCCAGCCTCGAGGTCAGCGATGGAGCAGAGCTTTGGGAGAAGGAGCTTCTATTTCACACGCCTGCTTTGTATCTGACCTGACGCAGGGCACCAGCCGCCCGAGCTGTGCTCTCCGTGGCATTAGCAATCATTAACATGCTCAGAAAACTTGGGGAAGGAGGCATGCTCCAGCATAAAAAGCCACAGCTGATGGTGCTTGCATTTTGGCTCCCCCATTAACAACAGTGTTTCTTAGAGGGAGAATAATTGTGCTTTCAGATTTGGGAGGGAGGTTTCCCGGTAGCTGAGAATCCGACTCTGTGTAGAAGCAGGAACAGCATGTGGATGTGTAACATTAAGTGTTAAACAAATGTAAGAGAAGTGCTCAGTGGAGAAAAAGCTGCCTTATTTTGTGTGCAAATATATGGGACAACTGTTAAACCCTATGGAAAAGAGGCTACAAACAGGCATGTCTCCCTGTTTCGGGTGATCCTTGAATTATTATTTGTGAAAGGGGCAAACCCCCTTTCTTTTTATATTTTCCGTTGCTAACCAGCTGTGCAAGAAGTTAAACATAGTAATTAACCCATATGTGACCCACTACATTTGACTGATTTCCAGGCAGGGACCGAGCGGTAACTCTAGCCGGCAATTTGAACCTACCATGTTCGTAATGATGATTTTACAGTGTAATGGTCGCACTAAATCCTTTCACTTTTGCTCTGTAGCCGCTGTTGTGACAAGAAAAGCTGTGGCAACAGAAATGAGACTCCATCAGATCCAGTGATAATTGACAGGTAAGGACTGCTATTGTTTCCTTCCATTTTTTTTTCCCCCCCTCTCTCCTCATTATAATGAAACACCTGCCCTGTGTTGCTAATGGGGAAGAATTAGGAGTATATACGGATGAAATTTTGTTTTTGATACCGAATTAGTTGTGCTTTGCAATTGCGATTGCCATGGAAGGGCCATATGGAGGATAAGGGAGCGCCCTGCTCTTTGGAGGGCTCCGCTTCTTGTAACTGATTCATGTGCATAAAGAGGAGATTTTTCTTTCTGACTTTCTGTGGCTCAATTCACATGCTGTGCCAGGGAAGCTTCAGGAATAAAATAATAATAGTTTGTGATTTATGAAATGTGGTTGGGTGCTTATAAATATTTAACTTTTATTTGAAAAATGTTTGAATCATTATCACTTTTAGCTACAGTAGTTCTGTTGGATGCAATCCATCTACATTTTAAGGTTTTTATTTATGCATAAAAACAGTTAAAAAAATAGATCTGCAAAGTAAGGGTTTTTTTCCCTCTTCTTATTTTCTTTGGTTGGAATACTATTTTGACTGTATTGCCAGTTGATTAATTCATTTTTGCCTGTCTTAATTATTGTGTTTTTAACCAGATCCATATTGCTAATCTGACATCACTGAGTAAATCACTGTAGTATAATACATCTATTTTCGTTGTTCCGTGCCACGTGTAGTCTCTCTGCTTGCAAATTATGCGAAATAGAAGCCTAATAGTAATTTTTACATTTTAGTTGTCCGAGTTCCTTGTACAAAGCCATGTGTGATAAGCAGGTTATTATACAGCATTGCTCTAGGAGAGTTAAATGGGCATCAAGTACTGGGAATACCTGCCCTCAGCTGGGGAAAGGAATCCCCCTCCTCTAACCTGTGAATAGAGGGACCCTAAAAGGAAGCTACCCATACCTATAGGGGTGAGAGAGTAGAGCAGTGTGCTTCTCCTTGCATTATCCTCTGGGTTAATGTTTGCTATATTAAGTCTAAAGTACCTTCCGTGCCTGTGTGCCCACTTTTTATGAAAGAAGGTGAAGAGGGTTTGACTTACTGGGTGCCACACACAGAGAACGGGTCCAGGGATATGGCAGAGCCCTGCCTGGCACTGCCCTCATCCCCACCCCCAGACTTACACTGCTGCTTGGAATTTGGTAAGAAAGGGCATATATTAGAAGCTTATAGTGGATGTTTTGATTAGCTGTAATAAGTAATCCTGAGAATGTTTAAATCTCTGAAGGTATCTCTATCTATTTTAACTAGGCGTGTTTTCATCTCTGGGAGCGTGAGGGTAGTATGAGGAAAAGTGGGGGGTGGAAAAACCCCCACAGTGTATAGAGATGTGTTTTATAAGCATGCTGCGGAGTTGAATGCTATAAACATGGTGTTAGAGTGGCATTTTGAGCGACATGAAAGCTACAAAATTCACATGAATTTTTCATTGTACTGGAAAGTGAGATGTTAAGATGCTAATGGCAGGTTTACGGAAATATTTTGTTTAACTATCTAGTATGCAAAACTGCTAGTTGCAAATCATTTTAAATTATGAAAGCCAGAGATGCTGTCTGTTGTGTGCTTCCTGCAAAACGAGGAAAACAGTCACGTGAAAAAAAATCCCAGATCGAGCTTCCTAGCAGAGATCAATTTATCAGTATTTACGTAAATTGATGCAAAAAGGTACCAATTCTGAAGGTTATTTTTAAAATGCAAGCTAAACATAGTTTAAAGATCATAATACAAACCCTACCTCACCACCTGTACTGAATCACGTTTGGCTTGTGAATGGGTTAAGCTTTTAAGTTCTTCACTTGGTTTTAAATTGTGACTTTGATACAGGAGGTTGATATGACTGTGGTTTGAATAACATTTGATTTTGACCTGTTCCTGTGGGTTGCAATGGTATAAGAAATTTGACTCAGCAGTACTGTAATTAGCCCTCCCCGTGTTTTTGAAACAGGATTGTGTTACCTGGATTGCATTAGTGTGGCTTCTATTGTTGCCGCTTCGCATCTGTCCCAGTAGGGTACTTAAAACCTTTTCTTGGCCGGGGCTAGTTCAAACAATTTAGGCCAAATAAGTATGTGCTTTATACAGTTAGTGGCTTTAGTGATGTTTCTTGTGACATTTATCCTATTCATTTTTTTCCACCCTTTTGGTTTGGAAAGGATGAAGCGATCTATATGGAGCCTTTTTTCACCTTAAAACGAGTCCTTTAAAAATTGTTCTAACGTTAAAATGCCTGCACAAGTCAGAACATGTGTTTAGTTGTACTCCATTGTCACTTCTCCATGCGCACAATTTTTAACTATTATGTCAATTGATATGCAAAACCATATTTAGCTATTTTTATTTGCATGTGAGCTTACAGAATTCATTTACCATTTGAGCTAAAGCACTCCCACATGCCTTGTGCTCTGATAAAGTCCTGCCTATGGATTTAATATAACTCTTGCATCAAATCCTACGAATCCACAGACTCTGACCTAACATAGAATTTAACGTAGAATCTATCCATGGGATTTTCAACATATGTACTTACATGGAAATGCTATCCTCTTCTTACATGCTGGAATACTATTTTGGATTGATTAATTCTCTTTGATGAGGCTAGAGAAACTTGGGATAGAGAGAGCTGTGTCTTTGTGGTGGTTTAGTGAACTTGGCGACGAGGCTCTTCGGCAACTTCAAAGTTACATGTGTTGTGTTCTTTTTCAAACCCTAGATATATATGAAAAGTAAATCGTATATTTTTATTTAATCAGAATGTGGGGTTTTAAAAAAGTCTGTAGTTGTGTTTGAACCAGGATATGACTTAATCCTTTATAAAATTGCTTTATACTTTGCTCTATTATAGTATCAGCAGATACAGCAGTGAAAGGGATCTACAGAAATTTATACTCGTAGAGCAATCTAAATTTTCTCTGGAGAACAAAATAAATCTATTATGCTTATAGAGCAGTCATTTCAAGGGAGTTTCTTGGAAACTTGTGCACATCTGAATCATCTTCTTAACATAGCCTGTATATTTTATTGCTAATCCAGTTACATGTGTTGAGATGAAGATCTGATGAACAGGAGCTCATTTTAAAAGGGGTATTATTGTCACAACACAAACGCACAATTCCTCCCACAAGTGCAGTGGCAGGGCTGCATTGTAATCACACTTAAAGAAAACACAGAGCACTTCCTGTTATTAAATTAAATTCTAGATTGATTTAACTTTCAAATTGTAACTCATATTTGAATTTAAAAGGTTTGCAATAAAATTCCTGTGAAGAAATTGAATAAATTGTAGTTTTATTACCACTCTGGATATCCTGGTGTCCTAACCTTTTTCCTTACAGTTATCTTAGTTCAATAAATAAAACCTCATTAGACTATTCCCATTTCAACGAGTTTATTAAATTTTACAGGAGTAATTAGCATAAGCTGTGCTAATTTTTCTGGAAGACTAATGAGAGAGCTTCCTAATTAGGTTTGCTTTGTAAGAATCAGAAAAGATGATAATGACAAAAGTCACATAGGGGAGAAAGTGGGGCTTTATATTATTCCTTGGTTCAGGAAAGAGGCTCCTCTCTCAGCATTCTGTTCCAAACTTTTAAACCCAATTTACCACTGTCGGGACCAGTATTTAATGGTGTTACCGGTGCCTGCTGGGGCTTCTTTACCTTTTATGGCTGCATCCAGTAAACAGGAGTCCTGTTGATTGATAAAATGTGAATAATCACTGCAATCCCAAATATAGTGGCAGAAGAATCTCAGCGTTTAGGATCTATACCATATACCTCCAGCGTGTGACACCGCATGGGAAAAGGGCTGCAAACAGCCTGTTTGGCAATTGCTGGTCCATCCCAAATTTTGCTTCTCCCCAGAGCATGCGAGCAGGCTGATGAGAGTGACTCAAAATCGGCTTTGCTGAGATTTACCAATCCAGATGAGACCTGCTTAAGGGATCTCATGACCGTCTATCTTTTGGATAGATAAACTTTAACTGTGGTGTAAGTTGACGGGCTTGGTGCTGGAGCTCTGCCCAGGTGTGGCAGGTCAGCATGAGGATGACTGGGGTTTCTTCTGGCCCTTGTCTGGCAATATATTGAAGTTCTCCACGTGCCGCTTTGGGTGCAGTTTCTGAGGAATGAGGCTCCCTCTGGCTTATGCATTTCCAGCACAACCAGAGCTCTTGTCCATGAACTCAGGGGTTGGATGCTGTAATATTTTTTATGTATTATTATCAGATGGCACCAAAGTATATTTTAATGTATGACCGGCTACCAGGGGTTGAAAGGCCGGTGTGCTTTTGACACCTGCTGTATGGGATGCTCGACTGGATCTCTCTGTAACCCATCCCTGGTACACCCAGCTGCCACGGCTAGGGAGGGAGCCAACTTACCTGCGTGTGTATTTGAAATCTTTCAGCCTTTACCCTGAAAAATTTTATGTTTGTGGGTAGGATTTCGCTGCGCAATGACATGAAAAGAGGCGTGAATGACTTTCAATGTCTCCATTTTACCACTTTACAAGTCATCACGTAGTGGATTGTGTTTTATGGGCATGATCATCTTTTCATCCTAAATACCAGGCAGGTGGAAAAATGACACGCAGGACTGTATCGCGTTCAATGCATCCTCCCCACAAATACACTTGTTAGGCAGACGTGGCGATTAATGTATTTTGCAGAAGGTTTCCATGCCTGGAGAGAGGGTGATGGAGATGTGGGCAGGCTGGCAGAGTGGGACAGCCTCAGGAGAGGTGCCGTTGAGAGGCTGAGGTGGCCATTTGGCCTGGGAGGGAGCTGCTGAGGATTGCTTTACTGCAGGGGATGGCATCAGTGCCACAGCGGGGGCACAGGCTGGCCATGGCACTGGTGTCACAGCAAAGTGGCAGAAGATGCTTTGGAAGTGGTGCCTTTGCAGGAGTCCCAGTTTTTGGTCCCTCTTGGCCATATGCAGTAGCTGAACCTGGCTGTGTGGGGTCAGGGGAAGGTATCCTGCTCCCCCCTTGCCCACACCAGGGATGGGGCTGCAGGAGGCTGTGGGTCCCATCCATCCTGGGTCCTTGGGTGGGTTTTGCATGCAGGGGGGCAGATGTGGCTCTCTCGGATAGATGTCAAGACATGGGTGAGAAATGCTCCTGGGCCTGAATATTTGAATGTTCTCTTGAGTCTCCTACTGGAAAGTGCCCACCTCATTGCTGTGCCAATTCCACAGCCAGATGGGAGTTATTGATCCACCAGGGAGGGAGTCTGGGGAGCAGAAACTGTGTGAGAGCACTACCCCCAGCACCGCGTGGAGATGTCTCCCAGGCTGTCTTTTAAGGCTGTGCTGCCTAAACCCTCAGGGCTTCTAAGCAGGGTGTTCAGATGGGCAGGATTTGGCCTCAAGCATTTCATGCAAGCTCCTGGAGCCTGTGAACCCGTGCATTTCTGGGAGGGGAGGGACTGAATTTGGTTGTGATTGATGCATCTGAGAAGCATTACCCAAAACACTTCCCACATGACTTAGGCAACCAAAGGCATTTTGAGCCTTTGTGAGATAAATGGGAGACTCTGATCAGTAGATGCTTCTCACACAGAGTCAGACATGCTCATCCCTCTACCAGCACTCCTAATGCATGCGTTGTCAGTCCTCTTTCTCGTGAAGAAATCGCCAGAGCTGGGGGTAAATTTGCAAGGGTTCTTGCAAAAATCTCTTGGTTTCAGCCTATTGGGGTTGGCGCATATCGCTGCTGCTTCAAAATTAATTTATTTTGCTCTTGGGATTGAGTGAACTTGGTCAGGGTCAAACCAGCTCCTGCTTGTTGTTTGTTTGATTCCTCTTCCCTCCACCCCCGAGTATAAGAATTTTGTATAATCTCAAAACTATTATGCAAAACCTTAATTTGGTCTCAGCTTCACTCAGGACGTTTGTGATTTCCTCAGCAAACCTGTTCTGAGTTTTCAGTTTGTTATAAAACCCCAAACCAGGCAAGTTTTATGTGGTTTTGGGTTTCACTGCAAACATTTCACACTACTCTAATAGTTACTTGCTTCTCTCAGTGATGCCTTTTGAATCTGCAGCCAGTGTTTTGGGCTTTTATTTCACTGTGATCTTATGCCTGATTATTACTATTTAATATCATGTGATATAACAGAGGCTCCTATCACAAAGAAGGCTCGTTGTGCTAGATGCTGTGTATTCTCTAGGTAGGTAGATGATCCCATTCCTGAAAAGAAGTGTTTCTCCTGATGCAGTTTAAAAATTGAGATAGAGGTTTTTCTGTGGAGAATAAAAAACTTAGGCTTGCACTGAATGTCCTAAGGATGAGGGAAACTGAAGACCAGGCTATTGTATTGCTTTTGGCATTTGACGACCATCTTTAGTGCTCACCTACAGACCTTTGGGGCTTGGCTAGTTGTGGTGTCAGTCTAGAAAAGTGACTTGAGTGCACACACGGGATGTGCTGGTCCTGCTGCCCTGAGACCTCAAGGTTAGCGTGCCCATGTCCCTATAGGTCTGCTCTGCCTTGGGTGGACAGTGATCCTGGGGCAAGCAGCTCTGCACCTATTGCGTTCAGAGCTGGGGCTGCTGGCAGGTCGGTAAGTCCCATGGGCTCCTTCTGAAAATTGTGGGTTTTATCAGCCAGGGTTAACAATTTTAGGAGACCGCACTGGCTTGTCTAACTCCTCGAAGTCCCTCCTGAAGACCCTATGGGTTTACTTGTGCAGAGGAGGTCTAATTGAGACCTCGTGGATTGCCCTGCTGCTCTACTCAGACGGTGGGATTTGGGCATCCGAAGTTAGAGGTGCTTTAAAAAGTTAGGCTGCCTCTGTGCAGTGACCTCCTGCAGCATCAGGAAAGCTCCATGTGCACCAGGCTGGTCCCAAGAGGAACCCAGGGGCTGTCAGGGAGATCTGTCCCTTTGTTTCTGGCCACCAAACTTCAAATGTGCAGCTCATACCTATTGATTTCTTAATATGAACTCCTACTTCAAAGTGTGTCCTGCAGCGGGGAGGATGTGCTCAGCACCGTGGGCTCCCTGGCTCCATGCAGCTCAGTGACAGTTCTTCTCTCTCTCAAGACTGGGGATTTTTTTTTAGGAAAAAAATACTGGCTTTTTCTCATGTGCATATATATGTACACACGGTTTCTGGTGTGGATAGATTTCCTGTCCCATCTTAACACCTGATTTATTTCCATATTTGCTGTCACAGTGGGAAAGCACACATGAATAAGAGCAATAGGAAAATGTATTTGCAAAGATCATCCTCAGTTTTAAAGCAGATTAGATAAAATTGTTCTAAACATGAAAAATTTATCTTAGCTCTATCCCAGTATGTATTGGGTAAAAACATAACCCAAGCCTTATTCTGTAGAAGCTGGGGCGTATGAGTAGTTTTCTTCCTGTGCGTAATCATAAATGTTTGCATGTTCTAGCCAGCAAAATGTATTCTTATAAGTAATTGGCCACATCTACAAAAATAACTATGCTAAATTCAAACTCACTTCTGCCTGCTGCAGGTACATAATTTTAATACAACATCTAACTAATAAAGTTAAAAGAGAGTAAGAAACAATTGTAGGTTTCTGTTTAAATCAGGACTGAGATAACTTTCTAGAAATGGATTTAATGTCCTCAGAGAGCAGCGAGTCTCTGTAGTAGTGGTGGTAAATACTGGTATGAATTTTTCTATTTCCCTGTAGCATCATGGTTGTTTTATTTATTTATTTTTTTTTCTGTAACAGTTCTGGAAAAGTACAGAAAAGCCATACAAAGTTCCCAGTGTGTCACATTAGCAGCTTTGCATAGGTAGTTTGTGATCAGAATATATTACTGTATCAAATGAGTGTTTACTTTTTTTGCTAAGGACGGTATTTTAGAAGGTATTTTTTTTAAAGTGGAACGAATAATTTTCTACCCACTTTTTAAAAACAGTGTTTGGAAATAGGAAATGTGAAAACAAATTTTCTGGTGCCGTTAATATGTGAATTATATGAAATTAGTTATTAAAAGGCTTTATTTCAAGTCACTGAAATTATATACTGGACAGTAGTAAGGTGACCCAGATATAGAGCCTTTCACTGCAATCATTGAAATGCTATGAACAGTACTGTTTTGTCTTTGGTTTCTTGCTGCCTCTAAAGGTGTAGGCAGATGAAGATAACTTTAAAAAGAGCTATTTCTCCAATTACAAGCTTTTGTCCAAGAGCACAGAAAGATTTTTTGACTAACAGCATTCACTATAACAAAATTAAATTCCCTTCATCTGACAAGAAGCTGAGTTTGGCAATAGTTTGGGATTTTTTTGCTGGAGATATAGCAGAAGCTGCCCTCTGTGCCCCTAGTTTTCCCTTCAGCCGTGAGCCGGCCAGACCTGAAAGGCAGGGACCCGAATTTTGGGGGGGGAGCAGTGTGGGGAAGGGTGGGTGGGTGCTGGGTTGTGTCACAGACGATGAAAGCAGAGTGGCCACCAGTACCCTGGGGACATGGTTGTCCCCTCTGCCGGTGAGATGCAGGATGCCCTTCCCAGCGGTCCAGGGGGGGCGAGGGAGCAGCATCACTGCCACACCCCCGCCAGGCTGGCCTGGACACCCGGCCAAATCTCTCCGGTTTTGTAACAACGGGGTAACGTCCAAAATGGCATTCCACAACTATGCCATCTCGCTAACCGACTGAGGCACAATAGTTCAGTAATGTAATATAAAAAGTAATGGTGTTAGCTAACACATCCTTAATAAGATATTGTCCGCTGCTCTGCCATATGCTACCGAGCAGGCTTTCCCTCTGTGGGGCTTTTGAGTTCTCTCAATAAGATTATTTCAAATACTCTAATCCTGAATCATTGACATGAATACAAAAGCCTAGTGACATCTAATAGATGCCTCTTAGCTTTGCTTTTCCTCTTGTTCCTTTCCTTTTTCTTCTCTTTTTACCTGACAAAAAGCTTACAGACACTTGGGCTCTGTCTCTCAGTACCAGCATGTGGGTCCCCTCATGAAATATAAAGGAGGAAAAAGGGCTGACATAGGGCTGATAAGCCACAGAGCAAAGGACCATAGATTAAAAGTAAATGCCAGTAAATCCTACCCTGTACACTCAGTTGTTCTTTTATTGTTTTCTTTAACTCTTCCAGTGCCACGCCGGGCTAGAAAGAGATGAAAAATGGGGTTAAAAAAAAAAGGGCGATGCTACAATGACAGAGTGCCAGGGTCCTAAAGGCTTGTGGTACATCGGGTTTCCTCAGCTCTCCTCTCACCTTGACTTTCTAATCAGAGCTGCAAACTGTTTCAGCTAATCGCATCAGTCAGCCAGCTGAATGGTTAGGTAATTTTTTCAAAGATTAATAATAATAAAAAAAAAGAGACACCCCCAAGTGACATGATTGTGACCCTGGAAAGGATAAATTTTATATAAAGTAAATGTTAGGAAGAATTGATATCCCACTGTGAGTGTCTAGCAATTAAAAAAAAAATATATATATCTTCCTCTTGTTAGTGTTTTCTTGATGACTGTCAGAGCCAGAAAACCATTTTCTGTTCCCCTTCTTTTGGACTTTGCCAACCTGTTAATCTGTTGATTCCAAAATTTGCCTTTGGGAAAGGTACAGGATACAGCCAATGCCTACAACGGGTTAAAAGGAAGCTTTTTAAACCATACTTGTTTTCCTTCATTTTCTCCATGATTTTGCAGGGAGACTGTCAGGCTTTCCTGACCGGGATAACTATCCGCTTCCACCCAGTTGAGTCAGGTCTTCTCTGCACTCTCCCTGAACACAATCTTTCAGTTGGATTTTTTGGCATCTGCATCACTACATAACCATTGGCTGACTTCCCAGATGTTAAGTCACTTTGATAAGTGGATGTTAAAAACCACTTTACCTAGTTCGGATTTTGTAGAAGGATGACACAAGGAGAGGAGAAATGTATTCTTTATTCATTATAAAGTTCTTTGCTCTAAAAGAAGAAGAAAATTAGCCACACTCACAGCTATTAAGATCTGATGGTAGCATCTCCTCCAGTCGTCTCCAAGTGCCTCTGTGTCTCTTGGCAGTCCCGCAGGAGCCAGGATTGAGCTGTGGATGGGAGCGTGTCCCATGGCAGGTCTTCCTGGGGGTTATGGCAGGAAGGAAAGGACCTGCACGCGTTTTGTGACAGCTGTCCCCCAGCTAGGAGCAGGATTTGGCCCTTTCAAAAGAAAAACAAGGGAGCCCTGCTGCATTACAAAGGAGTGCCCTGTGCAATCCTGGACTCTTCTGGGGTCTGTGGCAGAATTTGTTTCTCAGGCTGGGATTTATGTACTCAAAGCAGCTCTGTAAAACTCATTTTTTTTTCTTATCTCTGGGTCTTGGTTTCCCGTTGGCACCATGGTCTGGTGTTACTGGGCTCCAGGGGTCTCTGGGCTCCGGGCTTTAAGCACTGTGGAGCAAGGGATGTACAGCAGCATGGTGAGTCTCTACCCTAAAGAACTGTTTAGGCAAGACAATCCCCAGGCTACATCTACCTTCTTTTTTCTTTTTTTTTTTTTAAAGCCTAGTGAGCTCCATAATAGCTCTGGCATTCTGAAAAACAGAATAAACTGTACTGTGGTGTAGGAGGAAAACTTCTCACTAAACCCCATTATGTGTACACGAATTGTCATCTGTTGTATGTTGCATGGCAGGAGAGAGGAACTTTTCTTTTTTTTTGCTGAAGGATTGCCCCGCTGTGACAATGGTAACTTAATTTGTCAGAAATTACAAGAACATTAATACATCATGCCCTAATGCGTCATTAGTGCATTAATACTTTCGAAGTCGTCGGAGTTTTTCTAATAAATGCCTTCAAAGTCGGCTGGGCATTAATAAATTTGAGTTTTCAGTATTATAATTGTAATTGAAACACCTATTTTCCTTGATTAATTCTTGGAGTTTGTATGTAACAGTCAGTATTGTTGACATTCACAGCCATTCGCACTTAAAAGAATAACACGCCGTTAGTTAATATTTGTGTTATTGTAAAGTGGCATGATTTGAAAAAAAAAAAAACAAAACAAAAAACCAAAACTGAAAAAAAAAAAAAAGGGAGACTGTTCTCAGGGAAACAAAAGAGAATTTTGGGAATGCTTTTTGCCATGGTAACCCAGTTATCGCTCATTAATCTGTCACGTATGAAACAAGTTCCAGACTACAACACACTTAAACACGGCAGCGTTCCCGGGGGGTTCGCCCCCTCAGCTGCTCTACCCCTTACCTGCCGGCAGCATCCCAAGGGTTAACCATCCCAGAAAATCCCATCATGTGCCTGGGTGGCTCTGAAAGAGGGGGACCCCCCTCCCCGCTTGGGCCACCTGGGCTGTCTGGCTCAAGCCACCCCAAAAGCTGCTCCCGGGGGAGCCGGTCCCCGTGGGCGCCGCTGCTCTGGCTTCAGGGGCCGCCTGCATCTCCAGAAGGAAGGAAGTTTGGTTTTTTTTTCTCCTTCATTTCCAAGATAAGGTGTCATTCATGAGAGCAGCGTGCTGAACTAATCAGGTTAATTGAGAGGCCCTGAATAGCTCTCATTGAGTGGATCCCTCCTTCCTGCTCAAGGCAGATAGTGCAGACGGAGAGATTACAAGTGCTTTAAACTCTTTCTCTCCATCTCTGAATTTCACACCGATTTCAGGATGGCGAGGGTCAGAGCAGACGTGTGACACGGGGGTTGTACAATTTAGCTTTGCTGGGAGCAAGGCTTTTTTTTTTCTTTAATCATCATCATGATGATTATTTTTTAGTGCGGCCAGAGCCTTGCAGCTCTCCTGATGCCAGGGACACCCTGCTGATTTACACCAGCTGGAGTGGTGTAAATTACTCCACTGTTTTGGAAGGATGTAGAGGACTAACCCAGTCCCATGATTGGCTGTAGATTGACCTGCTCTTGAGTGTTGTTAATATTAAAATTATTTCAGACCTAACTCATGGCAGGGCTGCAGGAAACATTAATTTTAAAAAGATGTTTTCAGTGTTTGAAGCAGATAGCAGTTGGGTTTATTGCTTTTATGGTATCATTTCCCTTTAAACCCTTCTAATCAAAGTGGCTGTACATAATTTTATTCAAGTTTACCAGAATGCAAAAGCATTTCCCTCTGGATGCTCTTGCCAAATTAGGAACATCCAGGCTCCAAACCTCACTCTAATCTTCCTACTCGCCACAGTCTATTACATTTTCTTTGCAAATATTGTAACTATTAGAGTGCAGGAGAGAGAATTTTCAGGAAAACAAATTCCCCAAAAGTAGTGCGTGTCCCCCCATCCCTTTTTCCAAGCCAAACCAGTTGCTCAGTTCAATTTAAACACGAGCATCGTTGTCTCCGTTGGCCCCCCTCCTCCCCCCCCCCACTTCTTTTCCTTGGAAGTTTCAGGAATGACTTTAATTATCTCTACAATCAAATTCTCACTGCTGTCCCTGTGAAAGCGTGTAGTCATGGATTGCTGGGATTATTTTCTTTAGCACTTGGGGATAGAGAAACTGGTTGTTTGGAAATGAGAACCAGCTGGGTTCTCAGAGCCGGCGTTTGGAGGGAGCCACTTTGCACACAAACCCGGCGCTGAGCAGAGTCCTGAACTCAGCCCCCAAATTACGGGCGCGGGGTTTGCCACATGGGATTACGCAATATCGGGGCTGATTCTTGTTTCTCTCATTAATATGCATCTTCAGGGTGGCTGCTGCCAGGGCTTGCTTTAACTCCTCGCAAAACTTTGTGGAGGCATACCCTGCAGGGCCATTCCTGGGCTCCACCCGCCTAAAACATAGGAAATAAAATAGGAGATAACCTGGTATCGGACCCATGTTCTGCAGATGACAGGTAAGCAGGTAAAAAGAGATTAATACAACAAAAGAAAGAGCAGAGTTAACTTCTGTTATCTTACATCTTCTGTTGCCCTTGAAGACAAGCTGCAGGGGTGATGCTCTTCTGTTCTTTCTGGCTTGGAGAAATTAGTTATTTGTCATACCTTATTAACCTGTTTTAGTGCCAAATTCAATTTGAAATCAGGACCATACGTCTAGTCAGAAAATTATATAACCTATGCTTTTAGCTGAATATTTTGTCATAGGGAAAGGTGCAGCAATCTTTATATAGTTACATGGATGTAAATTTGGAGCTAGTCCGCTGGATTTAAGGCAGCTGCTCCAGATTTCTATCTTTTTAAGAGAGAGAAGTGTTCACTCTTTGGAATACAAGAATTTGTGTTTATGGGCTTTAAGGGTTTTCTCGTACTGGCGCACAGTTGCACACAGCCTGTGCTTCACTGCAAACTGGTGTTAGGGTGGCTTACGTCTGAAATTGGGACTTTTTAATGTTTGAAATGCAACAGTGGCTAAACCAGTAGCTTAGGTAGAAAGTCCAGAAAAGAAGTCTTCCAGTTCCTTTATTAAAAAAAAAGTTCATAGCAAAGGAAATGATTGATTGCCTGGCTTTGAACAGCTACTTTTATATGATTTGATTTCTTTAATGCCTGAAATATAATGACTTTGACTCTATTAATATCCCCTTTAGCACAACTAAATTATTTTTTGAAAGATGAAACCATTTCACTCTGAACACGCTTAGATCATACCACGACCTAAATATTCTCATGTAACACACACACACATTGTTTTAGAGTTTTAGGCTGAAACAAATACTCTTTAGCCACTGTGACTCCAGTATTTGAGAGGTTTTCCACTTCTGCATGTTTTCTTCTGCCGATACATTTATTCAGTGTTTCAATTTATCATCTTATAAGTATATATATACATTCTCACAGGCATACTGTGGTTTTGTATTTTGGGGGTTTTAATCTGGATTTTCCAGCCCCCCCCCAACAAATAACTGCTACATTTCCAGTCACTCAAATTTGGACAGAATTTTACTTCCTGTTTCAAAGGTCAGGGAAAGCTGACCTCAACAGCAGTGTGGAGGCTGCTGAATTATTCATATCATTGACTTCGTGTCAGCTTCCACATTTGTGCAGAGGGATGTTTTATTCATTTATCTCATTTAGGGACCTGCTCTGCACCTGTTTCTACCATTAAGTACCCTGTAATTTGCATTTGATGCTAATTTAGTTTCATATCAGCCTGGTCCCCCCTTGTTAATTTAATTTTCTAAGACCCTTTTCATTACAGTAGAAATGTTTCCCTCTTTAAAGCAAACATCTATACAAGTAATTGTATAAACTGCCTTTTAAATAATATCTTTTAGAAGATTCCATCGTTTAATTCCTTAATTCCTATAATTAGCCATGGTTTGATTAATGTTTCAAAGGGTTAAATTAAAATGCAGAATTACTCAAATGCATACTTGAATAATTTTCTCTCTGCTGATAACAGTTTCTGCATTGCTGCTTTTATTCGACTCGTGATTCTGAGTATTACATGTACTAACAAGCACTAATTTTCCTTATGTAGTGATTTTACTCTGCGAAGTGATAGCTGTTTTTAACGTATAATTGTTGGAAACTCTCTATTGCCAGCGGGATACTTAATTTTTTTTTTTTTTTCTCCTTCTGATCGATTGTAAACAGTTAAGGAGAAATGCTGTGGCTGAGGAGCTGCTCTGGGTTTCTTTCCAGATTGTAAGAAACTTAAAGGGATCCTTTATTTTGCCAACAAACATCACTGCTGTGTTCTCACAGATTAGCGCTGATTGCTAGAGAGAATAATTTGGAAATATTTACAGCCATCATGGATTTGTTTGTGTAGGTGAAAATTTACATACGCTGTGATCCTACAGGGCAAAAGATTGTCACCTCCAAGCACGTTTATGCATTTTCAGTGCAAGAATAGAGCACCGGGGTAAATAAATGACCAGAGGGGCTCTAGTGGAAAATCCAAGTCCCTTCACTCCCCCGTGGGTTTATTTAGAACAAGGTTGGATAATTGCAGCGGGGGGTGGGCGTTGTGCTCCCACCTCCCCATGTGTTGGGGCTGGGGGATAGATGTCCCCCTCCCCTCTTTCCCCAGAGTGGGGAAAATGCAACGGTGCCCCTGGGCATCCAGCGGTACGGACACACTGGTGTTGGAGAGGGGGAGATGGGTGGAAACAGGGGGTAGGAGCAGCAGGCAGCTGGGCTTCATTACCCCAGCTCACGCTAATTCCTTCCTCTTTACAATGAGGGGGCTTCCTATCAAGTGTCTATGCATCTATCCCAAGGGACTGTCCCCCCAGATCTTTCCATGCCCTGCTGGGGACAGGAGAGATTTGACCTTGGGCTTTGCTTTGACTCCTCAGTGAGGGTCCCCAGTGCCCAGCCAAGGCTCTGAGCTGGTGCCCACCCACCGTTGTGGTGCCACATGCCCTGGGAAGGAGGCAAGTCCAGCAGATAGGGTCAGCTTTGCGTTAAGATTTTGTTCTGCCCCACCAGAAGGTGACACCCCTCTTCCTCCAAGTCCCCTTGAAGTCACAACAAGTTTGGGGAGAGATGTCTGCAGGTTTGGGCTGAAAGGAGGCTGTTTTATTCTTCTGCTTTTGGATGGAGCCTGGGGGGCTTCCACTGCAGATGGTGCCCAAGGGCTGCACCAGGGGCCAGATTTGGCTGTGATGGTCCCAAATGTTTGTTTTACATTACACTATGTGTTGCTGAGAGACACGAGCCCAAGACCTGGGCTCTGACGATGCTATTTGGCACGAGGATTTGATAGCCAAAATTTGGGTTGAAACAAACCCTCTGTTTTTGCGTTGCCGTTAGGTTGTTTTGCTTTTACTCTCTTTGGCTGCAAAGATGTCTTGTGGGGCTCTGTTTGTTCTGGCAGAGCCCCCAAACGCTGGTGTTGGGGGTCCAAGAGTGGGTTTGGGTCAGGGGTGTGCTCCGGAGCCCAGCCAGTTCTGGGAATACTGGGTATGGCTGATGGTCAGGCATGAACCTGCAAATGTCACCCCTCCGAGCAGCCCCCAGATCAGACATTCATAATTGTACCCCCTTTATTTTATCTTATACTCACAATAACGGTCTCGGAGCCGGGCATTTCCTGAGTATTAATGACCAGCTGGGGTTAATGGCCCTTGCTTGTGCCTTGAGCCATCAGCTCCTCCCGACTGGTCATTAATTCCCAGGAAAAGCCCTCTGTGGAGGTCATTATTGCTTAATTATCTCCATACACTTTAATGCCAGTTTTGACAATGTACAGTCTCATACTTTGAGTTATAGGTACTTTATAATTCATTAAATAGCTTATCATTAAAACTGCAGATGATCTTGATTATTATTTATTAATGTTTTCCCTTTGATTTTTTTTTTTTTTTTAAATCTGATGCTCTTGTTCTGTAGTAAGGAGGGGACAAAGGTAGATGGAGTACGGCTCTGATGTACCACCGTGGGGTGGCTCTCCCTGTCTGGAGGGGTCTCCCTGGCTCTGAGAGGTCCCAAAGGCATTTGCCAAGAGAGCCCAGACTTCAGCTCTGAGCTCAGCTCGCTTAGCTCTCCATGGCCAGCAGAAAGACTGGAGGAGGAGCGGGTTGGCCACCTCCACTGGAGCTCCCTGTGCTGGCCCCATGATGTAGAAGTGCTGGCAGGATCTGGCCCACAATTTTGGCAGGTTTTGCCTCGCTTTTCTCCTCACCCTGGACCAGATGCAGGCTTGGGGTTTGCTCTGGGAGCCCTTTCTCACCTTGGCAGGTTGTTCCTGTGGTGAGGTCTCTTGGGGTTCATGGTTTGGCCCTTCCTCCAGCAGACTCGAGTTGGTTGGTGATGTGTTCTAGTGCAGTTAGCTGGTGTGGAAAATAAATGGAACGGGCTCAAGTCAAGTAGAGGCACTTTAATTTGTACTTTTTAATAGGAGTGTGCATCTCTTCCTCCTGGGAGCAGCTTATCTGTCACTCAGGTGTCCCTCTGCGTGGCCTGACAGACCTGCAGCTGCTTCTGGCTTTGCACCTGCATGTCCAGAAGCTCAGGGTGCTGCACTGACACGTTCCTGTGACCTCACTCGGGTGATGTTGGCTCTGGGGGAATTTACCACCTTATTTGCCCCAAATGGCCCAATCCTGCATCCTTGTCCAGTTCTCCCCTATTTTCCATTTCACCCCCAGCCTTTACAAATGAAATACCTGGATAACAGAACACTAAACCTCTGTGTCCATGGTTCTTCTGAGGTTTCAGTGTGCAGGAGCCCTGGTCAGCACTAAGGGGGGCTGTGACCTGGCTTGGGGGGGTCCTGTGGTGGCTCAGGGGCCACAATGCTGTCCCATGCGTGGAGACATTGTGGTGGCAGGAGGAGTCCATTGGCCAGAAAACCCGTTAGGACGTGTGCTCCCCGTACTCAGCCATCACTCGTATTTCTGTCGCTCTGCCCTGACAGCATCGAGTTGTTTAGGCAATAATAATACAGGTTTGGAGCTGTTTTCTCCATTACCTGCATCTCTTGTTGGTTTTGTGTTTGCTGGAGGAAAAGTTGCGTGTGGATGTGAGAATACTGGCCCCATTGAGCTGTGCCATCACCTCCCGAGGAGGCCAAAATTTCACCCACTGTATTTGCTTTTCTACCTCGGAGCTGTGTTTGTTTACAAAACCTTCTTCTGAACTGCTACAAACCGCCCAACCGATCTGCTTCCCCAGTCCCAGTCTGCTCTGGCCTTCTCCAGAAACCAGTCCGTTTTGATTAAAATCATAATGCCATTTGAAAGCAGGGAAACAAACAACCCCCAAGCCTTGCGCAAAGTTTGAAACTTGCATCTTGCTGCCGAGAGAGAAGGGGGGGGGCGGGGGGGGGAATGAAAAAAGGGCCAACCAAAAAAACAAAATCCAGACTCAACGGGTCTCCTGTTACCAGCGCTGTCAGGAAAGTCCGTGGGCTTGAAGCTGATGGAGAGTTTGCAGGGTGGAATTAAAAAAAAAAAAAAAAAAGGGGAATGAAAAAAGGGCCAACCAAAAAAACAAAATCCAGACTCAACGGGTCTCCTGTTACCAGCGCTGTCAGGAAAGTCCGTGGGCTTGAAGCTGATGGAGAGTTTGCAGGGTGGAATTAAAAAAAAAAAAAAAAAAGAGGGTAAAAGGGAGGAATGTCATTTATTTATTTATTTAAGCGCCTAAAAGATTTATGGCAAAGCTAATTTAGGAGCGCGCTCCCTTCTAAATTCCCGCTGCGTGCGAGAAGTCCGGGGTGCGGGGGGGACGGGGCGAGGGTTTTAGGAAAAGGACAGCCGGGCTGGGGACACGGGGACACGACGCTGGATTTTTTTTTTCTCTCTGTCCTCCCCCTTCCCCCCAATTTTGCCCCC